>NW_027270918.1:0-255000 GCF_040938485.1 Diadema antillarum
GAAACTGCTTTCCACTATTAAAACGGACAAAATTTCAGTGCTTGTCCTGGAATTCAGAAAGGCATATTCCAACACCCCAACTGAGCTGCCACATGAATTTGTATATTCCTATAAAACAGACTTCAAAATTCCGAGCTAAAAATAGCAACATTTCTGGTGAAGTAGCGTTTGGTAAGTTGGGTACCACCCGGCCTATCAAAACCGCAAGTCATAAGGCAGCCTTTTGTTCCTCTAGCCCCAGACACTGACTCTGTGTATTTTGTATTTGGGAGAAGGGGGGGGGGGGGGGTGGGGGGGAGGGGAGGGGGTGATGGCGCATGACCTCCCTGAACCTGGGAATGGCTTTCAATTTTTTTTACCCCCCTCTCTTTCATTTTACAATTTTCCTGTCACACAGGGGCACATGACATGTCCCTGGTAGTCATGTCAAATATTAGCTCGCCTGAGAGTTGCAGAGATTCCCACATGTGTCGAAGCAGCTGAACTTCAGATAAGCCCAGTTTGATAGTCCAGACATTTTACATTCTCCCTCTTATCCTACAACTAGCACCTGCTGGGCAGTCATAATCACTACTGCTGGACAACATGAAAATACTAATGATGGAGCAGATAGCTACAAAAGATCTCTTCATTGATTCATGAGCTATAAACTTTGATAAAGTCTTAGAAGGCAAGATTAGAATACAGGAACTGGGCAGTGGAAAGGTAATTCACAGATCTCCCTTGGAGTTCTAGTTCAACAATAACCCCCACACTTACATCACTTTCGACCTATAGCACCATGAAGTGACAAAGGGCAAGCTTTTTCCCCTTTTATTCTTTTTTTCTCTCTTTCCTTTTCTCATCAATGACACTTCGTGGGTATTGCATCAAGCCTCACATCATTAGAACAATAAAAGCAGAAACGACTGCACCCGTGAAGAAATGCGCTACTATGCACAAACTGGGACCCCTTTTTTGTGCCATCGACATCGGTCGAATAATGTTACCCCCATGAATCCCCCGGCTAGGGGGCACATACCTACTGTAACTTGATGAGCGCTCATATCTAGTTGAGGAAACAGGCTTCAGCAAAATAGATACATGGTAAAGTCTTGAACATTTTTCTCCGCCATATCATGTTCTGTGTCAGCACGAGACAAAAATTGATCCAAAGCCTGGTCATCAACCCATCTCTCAAAATGTTCAGATTCTACTCAGGCTGAGAAAAAAAAAGGGGGGCAACGACCGAAGAATCACATTCATACTGAAATGTCTCCCCTTGGAGTAACAGCTAATCCCTGCAGCTCACTTCAAACACTTGCCATGGGCTCCCAAGAGTCTGTACAAATAATGTGCAATGTGCCACTGCAATATCAAACATTCTGGCTGACATAATCCATGAAGGGCATTCACATCTGAATATTACCGTGGTATTGAATACCGCAGTAATTTGTTGACCCCGTTCTCACTGGCGATACACCAGGGTAATAGATACTGCAGTAATTCACTTGGAACCATTTTCATTCACAAAATACATGTACCATGGCATTATGTTGTATTACTGGCAAGCACTGCACATGCTCATATCTTACATGAGCAAAAGACAGGAAGTGCGTCGCGTCACAAGAAAAATACTAGTACGCTCCTGTCAGATTGGTGGTATTTTGTAACATGTTTCACGCTGAGATCTTGCATGCCTATTTTGCCGCAAGTTTGAATTAAAAAAACCCTAAATATCCCAGTATTTTGTGGTGTATTTGTACTCACACTGCAAAAATTACCTGGTGATAGCATTTCATTGTCAACGTGAATGCACCTTGTGTCACATTATCTTGTCATTCTCCCTCCATCCTCCCCCCCCCCCCCTTCCGCCCCCCCCCCCCACCCACCAGACATCTGACATTTGCCAGGTGACCATGCTGACTGATATTACAACAACAAACCATGCTGACGCAGACCCAAAAATGTATATTTTCACACTCTACTAAACATCCATAGAAAGTTACTAAATATTACTATGGTCAGAAAAAGCCAGGGCAGGTAATAAAAGAATAGCGAAGAAAAAAAAAGAGCCAAATATTCCGGGTCTCCTTTTTAATCTTGGGCCCCTGGAGTGAAATGGGCTGAAAATAGGCAAAGATTCTTGTACTGCTTTGATATGAAATCTAGCTTGCAAATCGCATACTGAGAGAGCAAAGCTCCCAATGAACACTTTGACGTGTGTCGTAGTCCACAAAGAACATGAGGATTTGGCAAGCATGAACTCACCAGAAGTATTATACCAATTACGCATTGAGATGCACTCAACTCGAAAACTCTTGGTATTTGTTGCCTTTTAACTGTTTGAAGCTCACAATCCCTCTTTGGGGGCAATGTGCTTTTATTCTTCCCCTCTCTTTTTTTTTTCTGGAATCTAGATCAGAATGTCTGGATGCACGTAGACCCTAATAATTGCTGGGAGCCCGTTTTACAGCCTCAGTGTACAGTATGTAGTTCCTTAGTTCTGCCAACCTCCTTGGTTCTGCTAGGAACAACTCATTTCTTGAAGGTGTTGGCCATACAGTCTCTAACTCTGAATAGATCAAGGTGCAAATTCTCATGCATTGTTGGACTCGAGGAAAGTGAGATATTACAGTCAAAATATGAAATCATGCTCTAGGCATATGAGACATGTGATATATACTCAAAAACATGGCACATAGGGGCCTACAATGTATTTACACACAAACAATGCTGATAGTGACACAAATTGGAGATAATCAACAGACTGTCTGTCAACAGTCTGTCTGAAACAAGTTTATCATCTCATTCTCAAACAAGAATGTCTTATAAGGATACAAATATGGCATGTTCATATCTAGATACAAATTGTTGGGTTTTGTTTTTAGGATTTCAGATGCATTGCTGATAAGGGGAGGGGGTGGACATACATACATAGGACTGCTAGAACACTGATAACACTCCCCATGAAGAAGTCATGGTAACTTTAAGGGGTTTCGTGCAAGTTCTGATGGAAACTTACGGGGTTGAGTAATGCATGAATTCATACTAGCATTTAACCAAAGTTGACAGCAACTACCTTCTCCCCCCCCCCCCCTCAAAAAAATAAATACTAATAACTAAAACAGCACTCAGGTGCATTTATAGATCCGTGTTTTTCACTTCTACTCAAGTGGAAGTACAGTCATGCAGATTGCACGTGGTCAGGAATATGAGGCTATTACACTATTAAACAGATTTCTAAATTACATGTATGTAAAATCACCACCTTTATGTTCGCTTTCTCTGAGACTGTTTTTATTTGTCCCTTTTACAAAATAACATTCCTAAACCTCTGCTGGTCCCAGCCAAGGTTTGGCCAAAACATAGTGAGAGTCCGGCCATCCATTCATGAGTGCCTACAGTACCAAATGCTGCACCCCTCACATCTTACACTTGACAGCTCACATTGCTCGATGCATTTGGTATAAAGTTTGTGCTGTGCTATGTTTGGTATCCTTGCCGCGGAGCCTAAATCCACAGTGTGCACATCACTACGTGTGCTCTGCCATTTATATCTGGTCCCAAGTTTTGCAATCAATGCCAAATGTCAATACCACTCACATTTTTTTTTCTTTTTTCTTTTTTTTTTATTTAGTCTCCATCAAAAGCTCCAGAAAATCCTCCAACCTCATGTGAGTACAGAGGAGAGGAAGGGAGTGCGGAGGAGAGGAGGGGAGCATGGCTGGGCCAGCGACGGAGAACCACCTGCCATGCATCCATCCCTTCACTCTATCACTGACCCTGGAAGCCTTGAAAACCGGCCAATCAACAAAGGAATGTCAAGTTGCTATAGCAACCACACAGGGATCATCTCAACAAACTGAGCTATTTATTTCTCCGAACTTGGCTCGTTTGCTGGTGGTTGCTTGCTCTTTCCCTCTTTCTCTCTCACTCTTTGGTACTGTGAAGCATAAATACTATTGAAAAATGATATTTAAGACATAATTGATTCTTCAACTCCCATTACTGCACTAAACAAACTTTTTCAACTCTGTTGGATCTTATCACTTCTTATCAATCCCTGTCAAATATCATCAAGAAGAATGTAATGATTTCATTGAAAACACAGTGAACAAAACACTAAAGAATTTGCTCTACATTCACAGATTCTGAGTTATACAATGTACAAGAAAATCCATGATAGTATTTCAAGTCATGGGCAAAATTCATAATCAATAACTTTATGGTAATTTCTTAGCCTCCCATATTACACAGCTGTAAAAAATAGGCCTAATGTTTACGTGTGAACACTAATATTTGTGACACACTAACCTAACATAACTGTAATATTCTTAAATGACATAGCCATCACTTATTATACTCTATGGTTATTTCTTAACTGACAATTCTATAATAGAGAACTTACTAGTCAGCTTGAATGTGCTAAAAATTCATATTTTCCGTGCGATACACAATGTTGCATGCACCTCCTTTGTACATACCAGTAGGTTGTTGATATCACAGCCCTATCCCTAACTGACTGGGGTCGGGTCATAGAAGGGGGGGGGGGGTGTGAGTGGAGTCTTGATCTGTCTTCACCACATTGCGGTACACCTCTGGTGTTGGCACAGCGCCAAGAACACTACTTTGGATTTGTTGAAACTAAATAGCCAGTGTTAGGAAAAAAAAATCAATATTGATTACAATGAAAAGTATGCAAAGCATTTTCACCCTCCTTTCTCATTCTCTCTCTCCTTTTATTTTATTTATTTTATTTTTTTTTTTGGCATGAAGCAAGCAAAATTATCACTGGTCTTCTTTAGAGCTGTAGTGTAGGAAATCTCTACTCACTGCAAGAAATCATCTCACGATTCAATTAGATGCTACTGTGTATTTATCCCACGGACAAAATGCCATTGTCCATGGGCTAAACAGAAAAATAACTGCATCTACAACAGTACATCACATATTACACTCCTACACCAATGATTTTTAGAATGCATCAATTCAAAACATTGTACCACCTTTTCTTGCAGTATGCTTACAACTGTTTCATTATATTTTGCAATTGTATCAAATAATAATACTCTAGTACCATCAAAATGTGCAAATGAATGGATGCTTCCCTGCACCACATTGATAATTGCAGTTTCAAGATTTGAAATCACTCTGGTATGAAAAGATGATCACTTTCCAGGAAGAACACAAGGCACAACTGGTTCAGAATATTTCTGGAAAACACTAATCGCCATCTTATAAACCAAGCTTGCCAGACCTCAGCTACATTGTATCATGGACCTAGGTCCATGATTGTATGAAAACAAACTTGCTGGAAAATGCTGTGAACTCACAGTGCAAGTCTGTGAGAGATGCAGGGTGCAGATTCTCGAGTCCTGTCAGTATTACATCACGATCAAAATTTGTGTCTAAGAGCAGCTTTCTCACTACACCTAATGTAATTTCTGCTTTCATATGATTTTGAGAAATAAGGCAGGGTTTGGGCGGACCCAACACCACAGCTATGCTTTACAGTAAAACCGTGATTGGATGCCAAAACATTATGTGCCCTGTGTCAGCTTCCAAAGCACACGAGGTAACATCAAACAGCGACAGAATCATCAAGTCTAGCAGAAGCCAAGTGTTAATACGCTCTGTGTACTCAAAATCTAATACTGATAATGGTATCTCAAGACGCTATCTCACTGATGTCCAAGGAATTTGAAGTATTCCGCACTTGGAAAACACAGGGCAATAGCCTTCTTCCAGACATGGAAAAATAATCACAAACAAAACTTACGTGGTGGAGGAAAGATGGAGAGGTGAATCAATCACTGTCTAAACTTTAAAGACCCACGGTAGCATGGGGATACCATGGAATGGAAAGGCTGGCCTGGCATTGTTTTATTTGAGAATCCTTGTCACAAATTGTGTATAAAGCTTTATATCACTGATCTCTGTGTACGTACACAGCCACATATTCTCTATTTGAGTCAACCGTTACAGACGAGCGTACAATTTGATGCACATATTCGCTGACCGGTGCTATTCATTGCTTTCGAACGTACCCCAGTGGGCAGCAAACAAATCGGTCCACCCATGGATCCCCACACCATGGGTGTTTACAATTGTTAATGTACTCAAGTATTAAGTCACACTACATCCGTATGTGTGAACCCCATCATTCTTGAAAATAGAAGGAGTATCCATGCCAAAAAACAAGGACAAGAAGAATACATACAACCTGTATTAAGATCTACACACAAAATGGTTCAACAATCATCTAAGGGGTAGGGAACCAAGTCTGGATTCTGGTAAGAAAAGCCCCTTGAAGGAAAAGAAATGGCATGCAAAGGAGGGCCATGTACACTGTATGTTACATACATAATGTTTTGATAACAAAATTTGAAGATATTATAATGACTCTGCCATACAAGAGAAAGTGACAAAGAGGGAGGAACCAACTCTGTTTGGCCCTTTGGGTCTATCTTTCAGTGTGTATGGTTTCTCTGGTCTACAAACAAATTGCACTGAAGATCTTGAACTTTCCTGTGACATGGCCATGAATCTGCATCAGCGGTTGTTGATAGAATGTCAAAGACGTTCACACTTTGCACTGGAGTTGGTGGCTGTTTACACAAGGTTCATTTTGTCTGCCATGTGAGTACTTGCCAGTGAAAAAGAAGAAAAGAGCAGTGGAGAAAACTCACAAGGCTTACATCCATTCTGGTGCACTCCTCAATCAATCAATGAGCTGCATCCCACTCAATTTTTATCCCTCGCTCAATGCGGGGATCCCTTTCAAAATATCATTATGGGATGTTTTTCGTTTTGCAAGAATATCAGGGACAGCATGGAAAACACACTCCTGGATAGTAAAAACTTTACAACTACTGGCATATGACAATGCGGTTTGTTTTTCCAACAGTTTATCCTGATGGTAATAGAGGCACGTTCATCATCCTAGTCATCAATACGGTCAGGTGTGATGTACAAATATCTCTGTTTGAACACCCTTGAAATAATCACACCAGTGACCTAGGGCACGGAGTTTATCCCTTTGATAAATTTGCTCTATGCCTGGCTTGTTCATACATGTACATAGTGTACATTCCATATCACAAGCCAAAAGAAAAAGAAAAAAGTACCTAAATCTTTAAGACATTAAAAGAATTAATGGAAAATATTCTCCACCAAATTTGACCTGGTGCATGGTATTAATTACACTAAAATATATTCTAAAAAATAATCTGAAACATCCACAAATCAATCAACAGTTTGTATGAGCATATTTTGCATGAGAGGATGTGACTAATGAAGTAAAAGTTTCTCAAATGATCATATTTCAATTCATCTTCTTCTCTCTTCCTTCCAGGCTTTATTCCCATGTTTCATTATCATCACTATGCTATGGTATTTTCTCCAATCTATTTTTATCCTTTCCCATTCAGAATGCCCCTTTTCTGTGCACAAAATGTGTGAATCAGCCTCGAAACCATTGAAGGTACATTTACAAGGAAATGTAGTAATTAATGCTGTTTTTTTTTTATCTTGCACTATAAATAAACGTTTTGTGTAAACATTTTGACATGTTGTTCTTACTACAATGCAAATATCCATCAATTGCAATATTTTATAACTGACTGGATAAATATTATTAATACAAACAATATATACTACTGACGTAAAACAGTTCAGATGAAACAACTTAGATAATATCCACGGACAAGGGTGATGATAACTCACTGCATCATATCAAATTACAATATGTACACACTGAACATGTTTTTCATTGGAGTGATATCATTACTTGTCACACCTACAGTAGGCCCTACACTAGTACATTCTCTTTTGCAATCAACAAACATAAATAGTTATACATCACACATTCCATTACAAGGGTCTATTACATAAGGAAAATGTAGGCTCTACGATGTTTCTCTGTAATAATCCCAAAAATATATTCTGCTCACTCTAACTAATCCGCTTTAGGGATCATCAATCAGCTCCTCAGGTAGCAGTCACATTACTCGGCTTTTTAAGTAGCTGTCACAGTTTAATCAGCTTAGAGAAACAGTTGTGAATCTCTCAAGAAATTGTCACACTAAGTGGAAAAATCACAACAGTGAGAGAGAGGGATAGGGGGGTACAGACGAAGCCATCCTTTCACTTGATTTTTTACATTTCCCAGTAAAGTATTTTACAAGCCATTTCATTTAGGTATTTGTTGGCAAAAGCACTCAATGAACATCACCTCCTGAATTTTTATAACAACACTGTACTGTATAATCTTTACATTTTTGTTTGTCTTGCACAATATACATTGTAATAATCTATACATCTCAGGCAAGTTCATGGAAGTTGGTAGTAATACGGAAAAAAAAATATGACTTAACTGACGTTGTTCCCAAATAGACTTTCCAGTTATGATCTCATCACATCACACAACCATAAATACAATACCGGTACAACATTTGGTCATTTGGCCTTTACAAGTATTAGTGGTAAAAATTCATACAAAAACAAACAAACAATGTCATTTCCTATATTTAGTCAAATTTTATCTAAATCATCCTTGGTGCAAAATGTGCTCTGTCTTCTATTTCATTACTTCTATAAACATGTATTGTAATTGTAACTCTGCCCATGGCACATAAGGGACTGACACATATATATTCAATTCAATTTCTGACATTAAAGTAGTATCTCACTTTATTCCATATGACCTCTGAATGGTCCTTAAACAGATACCATGCAGTCTTGCTATGGGAACAACACAGTAAATATTTTATTTTTCTCTCTTTTTTTTGGGGGGGGGGGTGGGCAGGGTTGAGGGAATGGGGTGTCAGGAATACAAAACTATCATGGCATCGTTTCTCATCAAAATTTGAGTAATTTTCTCATCAAAACCTTTCCTAAACACACATACAAAGTACACTGTATAACAAAGATATGTCCATAATATAAAATTTGTGAACGACAACCGTAGGCTACCTGTGAAACATGTTAGTTTTTTATACTTTGAGTTTACTTGAAATAGTCGACTGGGCAAGTCCATTTAGGGCAGCCGTTGCCATACTTGACTGACCGCTCATCTGTGCCAAGACCCATCTCATCTGCACAGGTCAAGGATGACCTCTCCAAGAATTTGCCCTCCTCTTGACCCTGACAAAACCCCCCATACTTTGACATAATTCTGGGTTACCTAAACAGTACAGCCATGGGGTCAGTTCTTTGTGAGGCAAACCATAATCTTAGGCATCATTTTAGCTTCTAGAAACACTACTTCATCATAAAACTGGATAATTGATCAAGACTTAGTATAGAACAGAAGTGCCACAAGTCTGAAAGTGACATGGCCCATTTGTCAGAGATCGCATGTTATGCTTTCGTTCCTGTAAGATCTTTTTAAACAAAATGATAAGTTCAGAATCATCTCATTGCTACTGGGAAGCTGAGAAGAAGCTGTTCTGAAATCATCTGCATTGATTGGTACTATCAGTTTTATTTGCTCATCAATGTTTATTTTGGATTCTGTCTTATTCAAATTCTTATATTCCTTGATGTTACGGGCCGAATCACCGATGATAGACAGACACCACATGAAAAACTCTCTGTTGTATTGCAACAGTGTATTAATAAAGGAGGATTGTGTTTCCTTGTTTTGCTCCATTTGATGAGGTTTTACATTGTCTTAATTCTTCATCTTAATGGGAATAATGGCATGTAATCCCCACAGGATGAACTCAGTTCTGCAATCAAGTGAGATGTGAATCTATCTGTCCTGACAGCAAACAGCGTGATCAATTCCGGCTTACGAAAATACGAGACTGAAGAAGACTAGAGTTCCTGCTGCTAGCACACATGCCTGAATCATATTATTGAAGGGGGAAAAAAAATCACTTGCTCAGGTTCACAATGGAAGAAGGGGGAGGGGGGAGTGTGTTCTTTGTGATGCAAATATCATAGCTCTATGCCAGCGCTTGAATCACAGCTTTTGTGTACCCAGAATAAAGGAGCCCACATTGGTCACATTCCACAGGGTGCAATGTCTACTGATGCATTCAACAGAGCATAACAAAGCAGACTGAGGAGAAAGGGGGGGGGTGGGGATGAGGATGAATAGGGCAGCAAAAAACAAGCTCTGGACAGAAATACACCATTGCAGCTTTGAGAAGAAGAAGAAGAAAAAAAGAGGAATTACCAGCGGAATCATCCAAATCGTGCAAAGAAGGGAATTCTCAGCAAAATTTATCTCTTGATCTTTAACAGATTTGGAAATGCTCACATGCTCCTAGATTCACATGGACTTGTTATAAAAAATACAAAGGACAGCTGTAGTTAACATGACCATAACAGTATTCAACAATATGAATAAATTGACTTTTTTTTTAATTCATCGAGCTAACAACCACATTCTCTAGGAATGGGGTAGAATGCAAACGAATACTACAAATATTACAACTGATTTTGTGTGAGACGAGCCATCGGAAAAAAACATCCAAAAACCTTTAGACAGGTCTATTTTTAGCTGTGCAATACAGTATTCTGCAATGGAAAGGAGCACAAAATCAACACAAGACAAAACAAAATATAGCCTTGAAATGTAATCATTTGATTAAATGACAGGTGATTCCAAAGACTTAAAAGAATGTGGAATGTCACATTCATTGTACAGTCTGTATTTGGCAATTTGCCAAATGTGGCATTTACTTGCCTATCAGACTACAAATTTAGCACAATGCAATGAAACTTGCTTTGAATAAAAGAACATAATACAATCTGTGTGTGATCGTGCAGCTGTTGTTTTTTTTTTCGCCCATGAACTGCACCTACATTGCACAGTACAACCTTTCATGCATGAAGTATTGAATCTTAGACAATTGTGCAAATGAAGGAATATAAGAAGTAGAAAAAAAAAGAAGTGCCACAGATCAGTAACATCAGAGATAATCTGTATTGAATGAACTTACATTGTATGTCAATGAAACACAAGCACCTGAATTGTGAGAACTTGAGCTACTCTGACATCACAGACTATCTACCTCATGTCATTATAAAGAAGGTCATACGGTACAAGCACATAGGCCTATCCCTTTTGCAAACATCACAAAATCTTTCATGGTTAAAGAATAATGTCTGTCAATAGCACATGAAATCTGATAGTGATACCTCAGTTTGTTTTGTTTTTTAGAGAAATGAAAAACTAACCCCATACCACGCAAGAATATATGTTCCTTTTAGTACCAAGAATGATGGTTAGAATTTTTTTGGGGTCTGAATAAATTTACTGGAAATCTACATCGAATTGTTGCCCCCTCCATCCTCCCAGAAGTTTCCAGGTTCATAATTCTGAGGGTAGGTCTGAATTATCTACTTCTACACCAGCTTGTGAAAGGAATCTAATTTTCAGGGTTACAAAAGGGACATCCCATGGCATCTGTATCATCAAGTCAATGTGGACTCAAGGTCCTTTTCTGTCCAGGCAGACATGTGATGTATGCAAATAGGCCTAAGACAAGAGTTATGCGCATCTCTCGCTGAGTACTAAAGAATGCTATACATCCAGACATATAGAGGAACTACTCAAGTGATCTAGCAGTCACATGACTAATACGGCTAACTTAATACAATGTGTGCATGGAAGTCACAAATTCATTTTTTTTTTTTTTAAATGAGTGGATGGGGATGAATACTTGGTTTTCGTCATACATTGTGCATCATGTATTGCTGAGATATCACATACCAGTATTATTACACTACGGTTTGTACATGCAAAATACACCCAAATCAAAGTACATGTATATTTTAACAGGCCCACATCATGCCAAATACCGGTTATAAGGAGATATCTACACTGCAATTCTATCCCTACAATCAAAAGAATCTGGTCAGCTCTCATTTGAAGAGTACCCAGGATTAAGACACACATACAGTTTAATGGCATACACGCAATTTTTAAATAAAAATTGTACTCATCAAATCTACAGATCCTGTCAACATAACCTTGAAAAAAACCAACATACATTGTACTATGTACAATTGTATGCACCAGGACCCAATCTGAAGAACTACAGAGGCATATAAAAAAGAAAAAAAAAAAACATGCTACAATGCACAACACCAAAATTATGTTAAATTCTTTCCACACTGACACCAACTTACGTCTTATCGGTGAAGACTCCTCTACAAGTGTATCATTTTCCAACATTGATCTAAGCTGTTGTAAAACATAATTCACTACGTTGAGTGGCTATCAAATCTTGCATTGTGACTAACATGGAGCATGAGGAGTTTATGCAATATAATAATAAATCTCATTATCATTGAGCTGAAAATGACACGCGCCATGTATGATAATGGAAATTTGCCTTTCACTCACTTCTTGGGAATATAATAATCTGACAGCACACATGACATAATGACAAAATAAATCTGAATTTGAAAATACTACACAACAATAGTGTAGCTTATTGCATCAAAATGCAGCTTGATCTGATACAACCACATAATAAAGTGCATTGAATAAAGGATTTTTTAAAACCATGCAGATAACATTTATTATTGTATGCCAAAACCCAGAGTCAAGTCATTATCCAATTTTCACTCTGACATCCACATGACCTACATACAATCTGGATTTGCCACTGCCATTACAGTGACAAGATAAACAATTTAAAACAATATCAAATCATATATTTATCTTACGTGCCATCACTGGAATATGATTGACAAATTATGATGAAAACATAATTATACAGTACATTACTTACTGCAAAATGTAGGTGATTTTCATGTTTGGCACTAGCACTAGCATCTCCCTAACATTACAACTGTGAGAAATTGAGCCTCAACACCAATAGTCAGATTAATGCAAGCAATAATTATCAAACTATATATTCAATGCGACAGTTTATCTTCATATCAACAAGTTTATGCGGAATCATGCTGGGAATTGCACAACAACATAAAGTGATTGTGCCCAGTTCAACCAAGCACTGAACCCAGCACTAGCCACTGGGACTACATCATAATATTGACATCAATATCAATTAACCTACATGCACGTGTACTAATATCGAATGAATCAAGTTACAGGATTAATGCTGGTTTAGTATTGAGACAGCATCATACTTGAAATCACCCATTTTATGGTGTGAAGAGTTACATCGTATGAGTACAACTACAAGCCACTACAGGGATTACTTCTTCACAAAAGTGAAAAAAAAAATACTTTCGCTGTTCTTCTCGACTTTATTTCTCTACTAATACTGCAAGGGGTGAGGGAATGAGCACTGACCATATTCCTAACAGAGGGCATCAATGGAATTCTTCCCCATAGCACAGACAAATATTTCTTAATACTTTTAAATGGTTTTCACATTTTTTTAGATTCAGTGCAATATGACAGATGGATATGTATTGGCAACATGCATTGGATACGTAAAAGTGGAAATTTTAGTGCATTTTGCGCAACCAGAAACAAGCGCAAAAAAAAAGGCATGCAAATATTTACGCTTGCCACATGTTCCAGTGGTTGAGCTCTTGATTCCGAGGAATTTAAAACATAATGCAAAACTCATCTTATCTGGCCAAGCGCGAAAAATTACTCACATGAAAATATCCACTTTTACAAGATGCTGCACATTGTACAAGTAGGCCTACATGATACACAGTACTACCTGGTGGGTGTTTAAATAAAAAAATGAAGTTGATCTTAAAAGTTAAGAACAATTACCAATTCAAAATTATAGTATGCAACAAGAAGCGAGCGTTCATGGATGGGGGACCGCCAGCAGCACTCGTGCATTCTTCACCGTGCCTTCAACTCCCCGTTCGAGAAACACGAGGAGCGTGTTGCAGCGAGGAGAAAACACGGTACACACGGCAATGATCGCCATCTCGCTGTCTAACTGGTTACACATTCTTATAGCATTCGTATAATACAATTTCACGTAGTCATAGATAGTCTATTTGTATGCAGCACCTTTACTTACCATGGGATTCTCCAATTAAAAAGAATATCGCTGCCGATTCTGCAAGGATGAGGTCCAACCAAAGACAAAGTTCCAACACAAAGTTACCTGTGCCGTGTTTCAGGCACTGCATGCAGGTTGTCTCACGATCAACGAGCCATCCCTCAAAACAACCCACCTGTCTACTACACAGAGCACACACACGGGTACAGCACTACAGTAAAACCAGCTCGCAGAAGAATCGGCTGCTCTCTGCCAGCTAGAAGCCCGTCGGATCCTCCATACAAAACCATACGACGCTCTCACTCTGCTACAGCTACTCCTCTTGACAGCCTGGTTTGCCCCGTCTGATAAACCGCTACCACTTTACTCCGCCGGTGGTGGTAGTGGTGCAGGTGCAGCGTATGGGAGACGCATCCGTAGCTTTAGCGAGCGATGGGTGAAAGGTTTTGTTTAGCAACCTCACGAAAAAAAAGTCAGCGGCTTGTATCGTTTACAAATTCTTGCCAGTAGATGGCGTAATGACAACCACACCAAAGATGTTACTGGTACTGCTACTGTGGGCCCTACTTATTTTATGAGGTACAGTGAATCAGGGAGGTGGCCACCTCCCTCAGTGAATATTGATCAAAAACTGACCGTGTGTGCAGTGCTTTTCTCCCAAAAGTTTAAAAAAACAAAAGCCAATACAGCAAGTCAAACAATCACAATAAAAGTTTTATTGATATGTATAAAAAACCAGAAGGTTTCGGATTTCTAAGCCTGACATATTATATTGTAAAAAGTGACATCAATCTCATGTAAAGGTAATAAGGAATACCCGGTATTAGATTTGAAAGATGCTGTTCATAACAAACATCACAGCGCTTTCCAAAACGATGGTTGACTTAAAACTCATTAATATTGAATACCGGTAGGAATTTTATAAAATAACACCAAAAAAGAACAGCAATACAACATTGATTAAACAGGGCAATGTTGTCATCACCATATAACTTCGTCACTGGTTCATCCTTGGGACCTTTAACAATCACTCATTTAGTCGGCAATATTATTCTCCAAGTATAAACTATCATATTTTTACAAATCTGTCATTGGAAATCCTAGAACAATTTGATGCAAAGGGTAGTTTCCTCTTGTCAAATAACTAGGTAATTCAATAAAGATTTGAATGCAAGTGAATGGGAGCCTTGAGAGGCCATAAGTAGGCCTAATTATCACCTCATTAAATTTGTATGATAATTTGATTAAAGTGATTTCGTTTGTCTTGTGAAAATATGTGAGACTTCATAATTATTGCAAATTATCAATAGATTATAAATGTTATTGAAGTAGATGCACACCAAATTATTCAGTGTTTTGAGTGATAGCCATGATAAAAATCATGGGCATACATATGGAGTATGAGCGTGTATGATATGTTGATGAAAGGTAATTTGTCGATCAATTGCAATAAAAACAATTCAACGCAAGAATCAATTTGAATTCAAAATTCTTTTCATTTTTTCACTTCTGATCCACTTATAATGTAACTGTATGATTTTATTCTGTTCAAGTTTGATTGAACATTGGATGTATTAATAATTTTCTTCTTAAAGTCAAAGCCTGAAGTGTGTGTCCTAGTTAGATTTCTCCTGCCACTATATCTTTTAAAGAATGCATCAAAGATTTTAATATGACGCAGTAGTGGTATAGTGCCAGAGTGCATCCTTCTGCATCTTTACAAAGACAAGAATGCAACAACAACAAAAAAGAGAGATAACGATGATGAAAAAATACTGACAATATTTTCGGTTATATTGCTTCATTCCAAAGGTTAGTTATTCCAAAGATTCATTATTCCAAACATTCATAATTTCAAAAATGATATGATGTTCATTATTCTGAAGCTGTTTCTTTTTTGTCTGTTTGTTCGTTTGTTTGTTTGGGTTGTTGTTTTTTTTTGTGTGTGTTTGTTAATCTGAAAACAAAATGAGGTTCATATAATTGAGAAGGTTCATTAATATGCACCTTTTTATTGAATTTCTAGATTGATAAACATTTTTATTTTCATTTCCAGATTAATGAGCCTTTGGAATAACAAACCTTACTGGTATTTAATTTTTTGATTAATGAACCTTCAGCATGAAGAACCTTATATCATCAGCATAGAGAATCTTATATCATTCTCAGATTAACGAACACTGAAGTATATGGAATATCTGTGTTTTGAAATAAGGAACCTTTGGAAAAACAAACCTCATTTCATTTGTAAACATCACCATTTGTCATGCAGTTGTTAGGAAGAATAATCTGGATACCATTGATACATATTATCAGGGGATGGAAACATATGAAGTGTTTGTTTGCAAAAACCGATAAGTCCATATTTGCCAAATGGAGATATTTGTGATTAAAGGTCAAGAAAAATAAAGAAAATAATAAGTTTTTTTGCTTCTTTTGACCATAACTTCAAAAATGTATCTTTATATGTAGTGACCAATATATCATTTAAAAGGTATTATTTTGTACTTTATGACAGAGACGGTATTTCAAAATCTTCAAAAATGGACTTATCGGTTTTTGCGAACAAACTCTTCATATTAGAAGCAAGTGAAGAGTCTTCTTGCCATATGAGCTAAGCACCATTTTTTAAACATGTCAAAGTGTGGTCCATCATTAGATAGAGCAAAATTAAACCCTTCCAGTAATACCTCACTTGTGTCATAATGAGGAATATTGTAGAAGTTATGATCAAAAATATCGTGTATTTTTTTTTTTTTTAGCAGCTTTAATCACAAATATCTCAACTTAACAAGAATGGAGTTAGCTCATTTTGCGATAAGACTCTTCAAATGGAAATGGACACTTGAACATTGTCTGGATTTGCAATGAAAGTGTTTGAAAGCAAGTTTCAATGTTTTCTATGAATTGATACTTGGAAAGATCAAATCTTCACATTTTTATTTTGATCTACAGTAAAGTAGATTTAGACATTGCATTAAAAAGTTAAATAAACAAACTCAAGTACATTCACATAAATAGGACAATTCTTACTTTTCTTCACTCATGAGTAGAAATGAAAGTGTGAACTAGTATACTTAAAAGATTGCATAAGCTAGTTTCTATGCATATCATAAGTGTGCAGCTTTTTCAGATTAAAAAAAAAAATGAAAACGAAGATGACTGCACAACCACTCTCCTACAGATTCAGACAAATCCGAATGATAAATTTATAATTTTGCTTCTATAGGCCTATAGGAGATATAGATTCACTTTGTCTGTACAAGGATGTAAAACTTCAAGGTATTAAAACTACAATAAACTGCTCATGAATGACCCTTCACATGTTTTCTCTCTTGACTGGGGAAAAAAGTGGTTCCTTCTGTGTTTGTGTGTTGATGTGTGCGTGTTTCCTCTCTATTCATAATTTTCTTCTGCTTTCATGCATCCAAAGAACATGAGAATTGAGAAAGTCTTTCGTAATGAATGTATACAGATCTTTTATGTACATTGTAGACCACAGCAGAAGAACAGCGTGCATATCAATTTGCAGGCTTTAAGTCTGTAATGAGGATAAACTACTTGCACTTCCTTGGAGCACTTTCTAGCATGCTGACATATTGTGAGGTGTTGAAGGAAAGATATTGCGCCATCACAAAGATAGGGGTAACTAAAAATTCTGCCAGTTGTACTGATTTATATAATTATGTATATTATATCCTGATTGAAAAAAAAGATGGGCTTGGTTTTGTGAAAGAGTATAGAAAAGACTTTTCCAGCTTGATCCTAAGCTAACATTTTTCGATGGCCCAAACTAATGATAATATAGGTAATATGATTTTAGGACTCGACTGGCTGCAAACAGGGCTAGATGCGAATTTGTAACAAATTACAGTTTGTAACAAATTACAATTTGTAACAAATTCCAGGAATTCCGTGAAGGGGAGGCGCCTCTATGAAATTAAAGAGGGGCGCACGTGCCCCCCCATTTTTTCTTTTTATTTCTTTTGTTTTAAAAACAAAAAAATAAGAGGGGGCATGAGCCTGGTGCGCCCCCCTCTGGACCTGCCACTGAATTGTTTATTGTAGTAGCAGTAGTAGTAGTAGTAGTAGTAGTAGTTGATAGTGTAGTAGTAGCAGTATTAGTAGTAGTAGACAGGGCCAGCGGAGCGTTTTCAAAAGTGTAGGGGGGGGGGCCCACTTCCAGTTTTCATGACCTAACAAGCAAAAAAAAAAAGGGGGTCTTCAGCGGAAAAACATAACCTTATCGCGCTTACACTTCAAGATCTCTATCTAATTCTTTTTAGTGCCACTTAAAGGTGCATGGTCCCGGTGTTTTAGTCAAATGCGTGCGTGGGCGCACGGCGCAAATTTCCTATAGAGACCTACACCATCGACTTCTCTATGGCGCTTACGCTTTGGCCCACTTTCCCGAGTCCGAAGAAGTCCGATTCACTGTAGTCAGTGGTCCGATCATAGTTCGGCTCATGATTCGGCTGAGGGGGATGACAGCTTTAGCAAACTTCTTTGTGATGTCATAATAACAAGCACATATTCACGCATCCTGGCATTACTACAGACTGCGCGATGCGCAAAGAAGACAACGAAGGCAACGTTACTTAGCAACACCTACGCACTTTACTTTTGATGACAGCTCAACTTCGGTAATCTTCGTACCAATGCTAACGGTGATCGGCAGTTTTATCAACAGCGCCATCTACACTACCGGGACTATGCCCCTTTAAGTACTTCCGGGTTTTAAAAAAAAGTGGGGGGGGGGCCCAAGTGATTACACCTTATGTTTTCCTTTCTATGGTGCACAAAAAGTGGGGGGGGGGCGAGTCCCACTGGATCCCCCGGTTCCGCCGGCCATGGTAGTGGTGGTGGTGGTGGTGGTAGTAGTAGATGGACTATTTTTTTTTTTTATGCACCTCTTCGCCAGATCTGTGCCGTACGGCTCTCAGAGCCATCTACACAAGGCTCTGATGGCTCAGTGATGGCTGACTGTATAGCGCCACCTTGCGTTTGGGGAAACAAATGTATGGTGGGAGAAGAAAATTGTGCGCATGACAGGAAGTGTAGGGACTCGGTAGGGCTGACGTCCAGTTCGATCGGCAAATTAGTCGATCTGTCACCGAGATCATTTTGGAATTTAAGCGTGGATTTTTCACTACTTGGTCACTCTGAACCAATTGTAGGGATACACAGATACCATGTCGTCGGCTGCGAGTGCCGAAATTTCTAGGAGGAATCCTTTAGAGGATTTTGAGCTTCTGCAAAGAATCGGTAGCGGAACGTACGGCGATGTTTACAAGGTGAGTCGAAACGGTCCGGCTTACAACAGTCGGAATGTCATACGACGTAGAACGTAGTGCATTGCCATGTCCTGTACGTACTGTTTCAACTGTGCTGCTGGGCGCATCTTCCGTGTGGGTATTTACATGGGTTTATGGTTGGGGATTACAGCAAGGGGCAGGGGCATGTCTGTATGTCGCCAGCCAGGCGAAGGCAGGGTCGCCGTTCACGAGGGGCCCACGACCTACCCACTTTCAGAGAACAAGCTTCACGCCTTCATATCATTGAAATGCCTGGATCCCAGTCTTTTGTTAATGAGGATTTGGCATTATTGTGAAATAGTCAACCACTCCATTCACCGCCATTCATTTCGTCATAGCCGCGCCGGTGACTGCTTTCAAACTCCATAGACTTTGCACATACAGAAATCTAGTGAAGACGCACACACGCAGAACAAAAGGGACCGGTATCACTATTTGGCCGAGGTTTTTACAGCGACATATGAAGTGTAGACCCTAGCAAAGAATGTCTACCCTAGTGTAGACACTCTATCTTTACTGACTTTATAGGTCTATAGCCGGCTAGAACCACCTACAGTGACCTACACTGTAACTGTTAGATTTGTACTAATTATAGAATCTAGTTAGAATTTAGAAATCTAATGTTAGTAGATATCTGCAATCTGTTTTACCTGTGTAAGGCTGCCATGTCAGCTCAACCAATATTTGTTTACTATACTTGTAAGCTTGAGTATCTAACAATTAGATCTAATCATCTACAATCTAGACCGTCTAGGTTCTAGAAACAGAGTGACATGGTGTCGATTTGCAGGAGGGCCCAGCAGCCAGACGCCCAGAGGCAGTTTCATTCATCGATAAGCAGCGAAAGAGCATCAAGTGTGCGTACATGTACAATCTGTAAATCAAGTCCCAAAAGCGGGAGTCTAACGTTAGTACTTGCAAGCCACTATAATTTGCCTGCCGTATGCCATGTACACAGGTGAAGCAGAGTCTCGGTCAACACAGCACAAGTGCAGATTCCAAGCATGCATGGTAATTCACATCGCCCCAGAACCTACTGAGAATGCCCGCCGCTGCACGACTCACTCCCGATTGCTCAGAGAATATCGATATCTCGACTATCGCAGCGTGATCGCAGCAAAAAGAGAGGGCTAGAAATATCTTAGCCGCTACTCTCTCAAGCTCTCTTTATTCTCTGCTGAGCGCTTGCCAGGTCTCACCTCATTGCTGATTGGCTGAGCCACAGCATTGCATTGACTGTGTGTCTTGCTCGTCTTCCCTTTACACAACAGCGTACGTGGTTAGCATGCTCTCATGACCCGTTTGTACCCCACAGCCTCACTGCGCACCGCATAAGTATTGGGTAGGTTGTTCGCTACAGAAATCTAACATTTTGAACATTGATCTATGCACTTCAGACATTCTTGCACGTACATTGCACACATCATAAGTGGGATCAAAACACAGATGAATCGCCCGAGAATTCATGAAAATATGTCAAGAGAACGAACAAAATATGCATCTGTAGAAAGCCTATGACCAAAACTACTCCTTTGATGACATATTCCTGGTATAAATTGCAGGGAAATTCCATTAGAAAGGGTGAAATTACAAGAAATTTACATCATTTTCCAAAAAGCCACAGAAGAGTACTTGGTATCAATGTAAAGCTTACGAATGGAAGAAAGCGATGATGTCATTTTTGAAAGACATTGTGGGAGAACAACCCGACCATCACTGAGGGAAAACCTTTCATACGGTAGTTTAAAGGGATTGCAAGCCGATCATCAACCAATAGGGAGTTTTCGATTGGGTGAATGAGAGGGTTGTGACGCCAAGCGCAACCCTACGTCAAGGCGTCACGTATGTACATTGACCCGCTGCTAAAACACATTTCGATTTCGGGCGCCGGCGTCACGTCTCGTGGCGTGTGCAGGAGGCAACCTGTGCCTTGCGTGCATATAATGCAGAATTTGTGACTTGTTTCTGTACTTGTATGCCATATTTATTTTGTCTTAGACTAGATGCGTATCCTGGGAGGAATTATATGGATTTTAAAACATGATGCATGGTAAGAATACAAGGTACATGTAAATGCACTGCTGCACTAGGCCAAAAGCACCAAGATCTGTTTGCATACTGCATTACGTGTAAATGCATGTGTGGGATTACGGTATGCAGTTGCAAAGTGCGAAACAGTGAAAGCGGGCAAATGAATTACAGGTTGTAGGTACCAGAGGCTGTAGTTTGTATGACAGCGCTGCTGCTGTGACGTATCAAGATCATAAGCTTTCATGTAATTAGAATATCAATATTCTCTTGAAAGAAAAGGGAAAACAGGTGAACTGAGCACAGATTTTCCGAGAGTCATCGTGCCCTTTCGCATGATTTTCGTCTATTGCGAGAGGAGTGTGACCTCATAGATAAGGTGGGTTGAGCGCGGCGCAACCAATTTGGGCGGACGGTGATAACTGGGGTTAACGCGTTCGAAATTTGTGCGATGAGCCGAGGGTCGACACTCGCGCATGCGCAGTAAGTAAAAACTATGTCATAACAGGGTGACGCCTGGCTCAACGTGCAAATCAAAAAGTCATCTACAGTCTGTACTTGTCTTCGTCTGCTACGATATAGATAGACGGCATGGTGCTTACAATGTCCTGAGCAAGACATGACGTCACCGCTCATGAACGGTAGCAGTGCGAACTGTAGTGCAAGGGGATGTTATGGGAAGCGGGGGTACTCTCATCTCGCACCTGATTTGGCCTTTTCATCAACGAATGAAACAGCCCCTGCTGCATATTGGCAACCCGTCACAAACAGGGATGATTACTCTTGACTATGATATCTATAGTAAATATCCCTGTTTGCGACAGGGGCGCACCTGTTTGCTGCAGGGGCACTTTCATTCATCAATAAAAGTAAAAACAGCTAAAGAGCATCATGTGTGCTTTGTCCTACTTTAGAACAAAAGTGGGAGTTTCTTGCAAGTGTTATGGGAAGTGAGGGTACTCTCGCACCTGATTGGGCCTTTTTTTATCAACGTATGAAATGGCCCCTGCCACAAATGGGCACCCTGTCACAAACATGGCTAATTACTATAGTCTGACTAGGGTTTTCTGAAACTAGGCAAACATGTTTTTTTCCCTGTATGGTGTACGGTAATTGTTCTATTCAATGTATTATATCCATTGAAAACAACCATTTCCTTGAATTCTTTGTGGAAACCCACTGCCCTTACATCTCTCTTTAGCCAGAACTTTGCTCTTGACAATTTTGAGTAATTTACAGGTCTTACGAGTCCTTTTTGTTGATGTTGTTAATTCCCATTTACTGTCAGTTTGAGTTCAGTTCAAAGCCTATAATTGGTAATACCTACACGCAATTAAGTTCTTGTTTACATTATACATTGTATGCATTGAATGTCGGTGGTAATTTGCAAAAATTTCATGCCACGAAAATTATCTTTACGGTACACACATAATGGTATAAAGCTTATAATGATCTAAACCTGGTGATATCAAGAGTGATTCACAATCAGAAATGTTGTTTAACAGCCCAACAAGTTCAGTCGAATGATTACGTGGTACGCCTGCATATTTGAGTTTTTTATTCTTATTTATTAGCGTATCATCCATGGATGAATATTGTGCCAATAACTTTTTTTTTTCTTTTAAGATATTACTCCACTTTATTTTTCATTATATTCTGTCTATTTCATTTCCTGTGAAATGTTAATCCACTTTCTCTTTCAATAGGCATTCTGTGCATCTCATTTTCCCCCCAGAATATATTTCTCCACGATTTGGTGCAGGGTAGCTTTCAATCCAGATAACAAATCCACTGGCAAAGGTATCGTCGGCCCAACCCAGCTGCTTTATTCTCCAGTCTTTCCCAATCAGATTTTATTCCCACCAAAAAATATAGTGGTTCTTTGTTTTAGGACCCTCTTTGTACCTACCTTACAGCCATCCCTTTCAAGGCAGAGTGCTAGTATCAGAATCTCTCCCCTGACCAGAACTCCAGGGGGATACATTGTACAGTCATATTTCATAATCATTTTAGTGTATACCCTTTCCTTCACAGTCAAAAGTGTGTGTTCAGTACAGGAAGTAAGTACAAAGTGTAGACACAGTCGACACTTGATATGTGTAGGGCAGAGTAATTTATTCATTCCTGAAGTAGACTGTCAAGAGTGTTCATGTTTAAAGAGATCTGATGTCTAATAGCCTCCGCACTTTGCTAATATAGTCTTTGTACAAGGTGCTAAGAAATATTGATCTGTGTGCTTACAAGTATTTTATGCTTTTAATGGAAAGGAAGATTTTATTATTTATGAAGCCACAATTTACACAATATTATGTATTGTACATAACATTATGTACATTGTAGCTGTTGAATTTTGGATTGCAACAATGTGGATTCAGTCAAATTTGCGTAGGTTGTGAACTCTTTTGAAGCATTGAAGTAATCAATCATAGGGCAGTAAATTTATTAGGTGTATCCACAATCTTGCCTCAAAGTGCCACCCAAATTTTCTGTGATTATGTGGTCAAGGTCACTTTAACAACCTTGTTTGGAGTTACACAGTTTCTGTGGTAGGTGGAGGGAATTTATTCGTTTTTTTTTTTTTTTTTTTTGAAAACTAGAAGTACTCATTCCAGTGATATCATTATTCCTCCTGCCTAATGAAAGAGGTAAGTTTAGTGCCCTTGCATCATGCAATGAAAATACATGTAAACTTTTGAACAGATTGTCCAATTATCCTCAAACTTAATTGATGTGCACTATTATTAATTTTTATGTATTCAGTGAATCCACACATATGTTTTAGGAAAATTCCACAGAAATGGGGAACGCTACCTAAACATACACACACTGTAGTGCAGAAAGATTAATAGTGGAAAGACACTCTGTGAAAGATTGAGGAATATCAGAAATGAAATTCTGTTTGAAAGTTATGAATTTCAAAGTTGTGGTTGATTTTCTGTGCCCCATGTCTAATTCAGAAATTTACAATTTGTGTTGCCACAGTACTTGAATGCCTAATGAAGAAAAATTTTATTGCAAAAGAATTTCACAGATCATTTTTTTTAAATTTAAATACCAGGTTGATAAAGTTTAAGATGGGTTGGGACAAATGTCAGTCATCATGCCTGCTGGAGGAGCTACAACCTGTATAGGCACTAAGTGCTCTTTTAATGTTCTATAACTTGAATTTTGTGAATTTTTACATATTTTCTTTCTAAATCCCTCTTATATTGTCAGATTGCCTTCGTACTCGTCCCACAGGAACTACACAACATTTACATTAAAGGAAAAGTCGTCTCATACACAAAAGATATTTGAGATCTACACTGTATATTTGACAGAAGAACCAGTGTATATTATGATGTAGCACACCATGCTTTTCTGACATTCGAAATAGGGATTGACTGATTCACTAACATTATATTCAAATTTTGAAGGTATAAACATTTCTAACAAAATTGTTCCTGTCAACCAGACTGCCTTCCTATTGAAGATTTGTCTAGCACCACAATAGCTATGAATGCCTGCAAGCTGGATTTATAATGCTTTTGAATATGATCAAGCTGGAAATAACATGTTACTACAAGTATTTCATCAGAGGTAAATATTCTTACTATGATACAGTTTGTACTATCAGTGAACTGCCATTTATATTGCATATTATGTGCAGTTTATACTTGTATACAAATTGTACACTGTACATACATGTACTTTAAGATTAGAACCAAACACAACAAGTTCAAAATTAATATTTATGAATAAAATAAGAACAAATTTGCACATATACTCTTTGTTGTAGCTAGTTCAATTCTTATTTGCTGAAAAAAAAGAGAAAAAAAGTAGGCCTACTTTATAACCACATCGCAGAACTACAAAAGTATCATGCTTAAGTCTCAGGAGTGAAGGGTATTCTTCAACTAGTACTGTGTATCCATTTCCAAATGTTTAACATTATACCTGTACGTGTACGAGGGATTCAACGAAAAGGCTGCCCGGTTATCAATCTCCAAATAGCACATGGCTTGCCACGGGCGTGAGGCGGCTAAATTGAGGCAGGGAGAGGAAACTTTTGATTTCCCCCCTTAGCCCCAGTAAGCCCCTCTTCAGGTCCCTAATCACCTGTTAACAGAATCTACATGTACACATACTGTATATATTGCATACTGAAGGCCTCTCAGTGTAATTTTCCTGCACAAAGTGTTTGTGCAAATGTCTAAGAGCTTAGATGGAGGTTTATAGGTCAGTTCACTCATTTGTCAATTTTTGTCCAAAACCAGAGTGTGTTACATGTAACTTAGATGAGACAAATAACTACATTGTATATATGGTGGGTTTTCAAAATTTGTTTTGTGTTAGAATACAAAATCAGGTACTGTAAAAGTGGTTTCTTTTGCGTACAGATACTTTCGCGGTTTCTATCGGTGCCGACTTTTTCGCGTGTATTTATATTCGCGGTCTGCAAAATCTGTGAATTCACAGTCGGCATAAACTGTTTTATTTTGCACATGAAAACCAAAATTATAATCCAATTATTCTTTTATTTATTAGATAGAAATTAGAATTGAAGGCAGGCTTACCTGAAATCCCGTCTCTCAAGTACTTTTAATATAAAATGCTTGTAGGTCTACATTGCGCGGTATCGCTGTGTGTGTGTTGACCATCAATGCGCGGAATCTTCGTGTGTGCATGTGCGCAATAGCATTGTAACAAGCGGCGAGTTCAAAACATTTTTGCATGATGTTAAATTCGCGGTTCAACCTCAAAGCGCGAAAATAAAACCACCGGGAAAGAAACCACTTTTACAGTACACGACATAATTTATGCATCGCCTGTATCATTTTTATGTGTTCTTAAGTACAGTTGTATGTACAATATAAATCCAAAATTTTGTTACATGCTGTCGCCCTATAAGTTACGATTGACTCTCTTGTTATGCCAAATTCTCATTTCTTATATTCAATGTCTTCACTGCTGTCTCACATGATGCCAGAAAAAAAAAATGTAAATCATCAACTTTTTTGTTTGTTTATGGCTTCTTGTGTAAATATTGTTTCTCCCCTTATTTGTTGCATTTTGCAGGCTCGGATGACACAAACAGGCACCTTATCAGCAATCAAGGTCATCAAAATTGAACCAGGTAAATTATGCCCATGTACTTGTTTGTGCTCTCAAGTCAATATTCATGTGGTTGCCTCTTTGTCGCCATTGATTCTGACAAAAGCCATGCCTGTCAGTAAGATAACACTAAGAAAAAGGTAATTTATAGGTGGAAACAGTGGCTTCTTATTTTAGTGGAAAGTACTTGAGAACCTAAAACAAAGTACACCAACTGTTCACTGCCACCCCTAGCAGTCTGTAAACAGGCAGAAAAGCTGATGAAAGCTTCTATAGGAAAAACAAAACTAACAATAACATGAAAGGAATGGAACAATGTTCTGTAGCACAACATGAGGAAATGGGGAAAAAAACAAGACGTGCTAGTCTAGGCAGGAAGCCTAGCAAATGGATATGGGTAGACCTGCATACACTCTACTGACTGTACAATAGTTTTGTCGCAGTTCTGTGCCCATGAAACCATGCACAGCAGCAACAGTACAGTAGAGTGCACGTTCAAGTGTCTACAATACTGCATCCCTGACTGCATGTGGTATTCATGTGAGTCCTGAGATTTTACCCCTTGAGTCCGTGACTGCAGGAACTCAACCTCATATGTGAGATGTTGCCCTTGAGAGAAAAGACTTTGAAGGAGAGAAAAAGGTCGTTTTGCAGAATTTCCTGTTCTCTTATTTTGGAACAAACACTTGTCTTTAGACGCCAGAAGAGCCGAGGCAGCCCCTCCGAGACGGCCTGCCTCCTCTTGGAGAGAGACCTTGTGTCAAATTTTTGATCCTTGGATATCAGTTGACTTTGGCAGCCGTGCGCCGGCTAAATGTGAAATGTCTATTTTAGGACTGTGGAGCCGAGAGGGGCGCGGGACTCCTGCGATTCATGGCCGGAAGTGTTCCCCTTCCCCCCTGCCAAAGGAACAAGACTGAAGAGAGTCAGGCAGGCAGGCAGGCAGTCAGTCAGGCAGGCAAAGACCTTCTCATTAACCCCATGCTCAGAACAATCTCCATCTCTTGATGCAATTCCATGCAATTAAAAAAGTTCTTAGTGGCCAGGAGCTATTACCTTGACACACTTCTCCCGTAGAAAGGGCCCTCAAGTATATACACTGTGATAAGTAACCTGCACTTTCCAGTCGTAAGTGGGTCATTCACTCTGTGGGTTGGGGATCGTGACTGGAAGCCTTATTCATGTTGCCCCCTTTCCCCCACTCTCCGCCTCCCCCATGGAAATAAACACCCATCAGCAAACAGGAAATAACACAGGAAATACCTCATGTATCCAGTTGACTGTTTGGAACAGTTTTGGGACTTCAAAAAAAAAGGATGTGTATTTTGAGAGATACTATATTGTTCATTCTAAATGAGTATGCTGGCTGTCTTTAAAGATTGATAGTATTGAAACCAACCATGAAAGACGATATAAAATAGAAATACAGTCACTACCACTTGTACGTACTTGAGATGACTGGAGGGTGAAACCCTATGTGTCAATTAAAAGAGATTAAAAATTTAAGGCAAATGTATTGTACACATGTATACTAGTACTTAGAATATACATTTGTATCACTAAGAGGCTCAAGGTATGTATGAATTCATCAAGGACAAGTTTTTATTAGCTCACCAATGTCAAGGGCTTTGAGCGATTGCTTTTAGACCATCATCCGCTGTGTGTTGTCTGATGCATGTTGTCAATACAAAGTTGTTCAAATGGTTTAGGTGACCCCCATTGTGCCAACAGTTTGGTCCAAAATGCCCCCAAACTTGGAAAATTGTACAAGATCTTCTTTTTCAGGCCCAGAGGAAGGTCACCAAAGTGGCATTGCATTTAAATATCTTTAGGTAAAGATGGTAAGTTGTTCGTGACAGTGGCAGTGGTGGCCTTCTGATCAGATTTGGTGGATATCATTCATTGGGAATGTAGAGTTATTCTTGTGAGATCATACATTTTATGTGGTCCCCATGTTGGCCCTGGGGCAGGGCTACTGAGGGCCAAAACACTGTCAATACCAATCATAATCTCTCTCTATTCAATAGAACAGTGAAATTATATTGTGTGTATATGTAGATACGCTTGGAGGTGGGGGATGAGACATCATAAGTGTTTGTGAGGCCCCTGAAGAGGTAGAAGTATATCAGGGTGATATTTAATCAACTGAATACCATCAAGAAGTACCACAGTTAAAATCTGTCGTGGAGCTCACTGTTGAGCAAATGAGCGCAAAGCCCCCTTGGGCTCTTGTGTCAGCGTTTAAAACAGCCAGTATTGTGAATTAATAAACTTGTAACAGGGATTGATATGTATGAATGTAATTACTGTATACCACATTTCATTCTCTGTAATCTTGACATCCATAGCTGTTGATGAATTTTTCTTTATGAACATACAGTTTGTAGGTTTTTTTTTTTGTAATATCTGTGGCTACGTTTTGTCATACATAATGTTTGAATTTAACTATTCTTCTTCAGTAAGATGATAACTTTGTCCAAGTTTCTATTTGTTATGTTCAGTAGTAAATCTTCATGAGATGAAAAATTCAGTGAAACAGACTTTGCTGAAATGAAGTACTTCCTCACAACTTATATCAAAGAACTGTGCAGATTTCCATACTATGTCATGAGACCTGGAATCCAATGGAGACCTCAAACGACCCCTAAAATACTCCATTTGCATGGCAAGTGTAAAAATGCCCACATAAACCTCTCCATGTGTATTTTCTATATTGTACAGTCGAAGACAATATTATGGTTTAATGCGTACAACTTTCTCTGTCTTTGAGTGTATGTTATAACATAATTTATTGCATTTTGTCTCAAATGATATGAAATTAGTGGCATTCATGCAAAAGAAAAAAAGAAAAGAAAATGTGAATGATGAAGTGTGTTACTGTCTTGTGACCACTTACATGTAAAATGGCCATTGATTGCCTTGTTAGATACTGAATGGATGTTCATAGCTTTTCGTAGCTTTATTTGTCTGATTTTGCTTGAATTTCAGTGATTTGTTGCTTTAATTGTACATGCCTTGTTTGTGTATCCTCCCTGTGGACCCATCTCTGTCACTATACTCAGAGAAAAGTAAACACTGGGAATGTTATTCAGACCTTGAATTGCCCAGTGAAAAACATGACACCAGTCCATATCAGCTCCACGTCAACTTTGCCAATGCTTATTAACAATGGTGTGGGTCTGATAGACCTAGACCAGTAAAAATTACTGTTTGGCCAGTAACTTTTCAGGAATTGCCAAATTTACTGGGCCTACACATGGCTGATAAAAAGAACACAAATTCTCACACACACACACACACACATTGTCGTGGCCAGTTGAAAAAAAGAACAGGACCAGTAAATTTTAGGTTTAGACTAGTAAGAAATGGGGAAAACTGGCTATCTACTGGTCCGACAGGGACAAGTTGGACCGTTAGAAAAAAAATGGGTTAGTGTGCAGCCCTGGCTTTGCCATCAAAGAAATCCATGCACACACCCACAAATAAATTAATGAGGCAATTAAGGAGTTGTATTGCCCAGAATGTCCTGTCTCTCACATGTCATGGAGCTCATGCACTTTTGATGCTCCTAGAGATCAGATTACTGATAATGGCATTGCGTGCCTTGTATACATATTGTTAGGATGTTTTGTTATCAACATGTGCTCCAGTGTATGAATTCCACTTTTGCTGGTATCATTTGCTGGTTTGAAGTTTTAAAAACAGTGTATCCTTTTTATGGGAGATGTGTGGGCTTGCTGTGACCAATCTTTTGTGTTGTTACAAAACCACTTGTAAACCACCAAAAAAACATAATATTGCAAGGTCTGAAATAAAACTAGGACAGGTACATTGTGCAGTACTTCTGTATAAAACCATATATTATACATTTTGTGAGTATACAGTTGTAGTATTGTGTACATCCAAACTTCTATAAAAATTTTGTATGTGGTTAAATCTGTGTTTGAAAACCACCACCATGGAATGAGAAAAAGTGACATTATTTTGTAAGGGTTGTAGTAATATCTCACTTTGGATAACTTCCATTTTTATGTCAGAGTAGTGAAGTGTTAAAATTCATGAAAGAATATAAAACCACCATGAAATGTATAATGTATTCAGTGGTAAATTTGCCAATCTCCATATTAAAAGTGTTTGGTAATCTCAACAGTGATGCATTGTCCCACATATCCTTGCATGTGTTGGTGTAGCCTCTTGAGTAGTCTTAACAGTCAAGGTCACTCTGAGTAGTTTTTATCAGACTGGCCAGTCTATACCTACATTTGTATTAAAGCCAGTTGCAATGTATTGCAAGTTTTAGGACCTTTGAAGTGTAGGCCTACATTATGTAGTCAGCCACACTGTATTCTGGGCTGTCAGACAGTTTTTTTGTTTGTTTTTTTTGGTCCAAATGCATTTTTATTTCCAATACTGCTTTGCTTTGTAGCTTGTTGCATGTCAATCCCAGATACAATATTAATACCACTTTTTTTTTGTGGTTAGGTACTGTATGTGATTAGTATGATTGTTAACTATTCATTTCATTGTGTTGTATACATGTAAGGCAGAATAATGATAATAAAACTTTTTTTGAGATCTTATTTTTCATGTTTAACTGTTGTTTATGTTGCAGAATTTCATAAACTGTTTTCAAATTCTGCAATACACTTAGAAAGAGGGTTAAAGTTCATGCTTCTCCAATTGGCAAACAATGTACATACATGTATATCCAGTTTATGTGTCAATTTATCTCTGATTTATTGCAAATTTGAGGAGTTAAGCTGGATCCATCTTATCTGTCTCTGTTTTGGGATACGGTATTATGCAGTAATATGCAGAGTTGCCAATTTACCGAAAAGAAATTATCAATTTCTGCTGTCAAACTTATCCCAGCAGTTTGATGGGTCTTAACCAGTTGGGGACGGACTGATTTTGCTTCAACATGCATTTCCCATAGACACTTGCCCGAGTATACTCGGGACTCATCCTCAACGGGATAAAAGTGTTGACAGTGTCCATACCCAATGTAGTGACGTGCAATGTTCAGATGTCACTCATGTCAGTTCTGCTGCTGCTGGAAAAAAAAAGTAGTGAAAGTGTCTTTTCAAGGGGAAGATTCTGACTGTTGAGATAAAAATTGAAGTCAAAGGATGTGTACTAGTAAGTCTGTAAAACCCAAAATGTTTGTGTGCATTTTAATTTCACGAATTTCTCGAGAGCCAAGATTTGCGAAATTAAAATGCACATGTCATGTCTGAAAGTTCTTGTCTTCGCTATATGTATTGAATGCCAGTGGCAATTTGCGAAAATTTCACGCCGTGAAGAGGCCTGTTGACTCCAATGCGCAAAAATTTCATGCCGTGAACATTTCTTGCTTTAAACAGTAGTTTACACTTTTGTACGCTTGGCGGGGTGGAAAAGTGCAGAGAGATTTATGCCTCCACTATGCTTGCAATATGAAACAAGCAAGACTGGTCTCATTATTGATGGCCAATGTTAGGCGAAAATTCTCCGCACACATTGAGAGTTGCATTTGATTTTGGTTAAACTGTGAAATGTGTAGGCTGAATGTACAATTGTATGTCTCCAAGGCACAGTGATCATTAAAATGTGTTATCATGCTTGGGACATAGTTATGTACAGTATGTAGCTGTTGGGCCTTACAATATACAGTTCTAGGGAGTTACATACAGTGTACTTGTAACCATTTTAGTAGTTGTGAACTGCCAGTCGTGTAGTTACAAATTATACAAGGATGTGCTTGTTTATGCTTGTATTGCACTTGATAGAGGATTCATGTCTTGTAAAGCAGTCTTTAATATTTAGATTGATTTAGTGTATTTGTACAAGGTTTCAAGTGTGCATGGTAAATTAGCTTACACCTCTGTGTATGGTATGTTATGTTCACATGTTATGTTCACAATGCAACATAACTTGTACAAATATGATATTGCTCTTTAATATGTTTAACATTAACTTTGAGTTTTGATATATGAGACGTTCGTCAAGTTTTGGTCTGTCATTGAGTCAATAACATATCATGGGATGATCACAGGATGAATAAGAATTAATTATTTCCATACAAGTGTATGATTGTCTGGCGAATCCCAGCTATCGAATAAAGGGTGTCTATTTGTAGACTAGACCAGCGTAGCATAATGTGAAGAGACAGTTTGGCCCTTCCCCATCCGCATGTGGAACATTCCACGGATGTTTGACGAGATTTACCCTGTTGCCGCCAACAGCAGCAGCCAGCCAGCCAGCCAGCCAGCCTGGGCTCGAATCATAAGGAAGAAGAGGGGGAGAATGCTAATACAGTGTTTTGCAGCCATACGAGCCCCTTAGAGGATCCACATACAGGATTTCTTGCTTCCCCACATGCATACAAACATGCATTGTGTGTCACAACTCTGTACAGTATCAGCTCATATTACAGTATTGAATCTTAATGAAGATGAACTTGTGATGATAAACGCAGTTTTACCCGCATATACTTTAGACAAACCAGGATTACATCTACAATAATTAGATTGATTAACAGCAAGATTAGAAATACATGTTCATGTACAAATTGTATATTGTGTGCATCCAGCGGTAGCCAGTTGTCATGGCCTGTCATACTGGGTACAGTTTTATTACATATTTGCGTGGGCTCATAGAGAAATCTAGTTACCCTCAACAATATAGACCTGTATCACAAGACAAGCAGCAAAACAGTTCTCTGTATTGTACCCTATGTTTAAAGAAGGGAGATGGGTCTCTCTTCCACCTTCCTGTTTAAAGTGATCTCTGTGAATAATATTAATAGCATTGTGCACTTAAAATCATGACAGCCCCAAACTCTATGTGTTACCTTCTCCATTTTGTGAACAGTTAGTGTTTTGGTAATGCCTTCATGCAAGCTAGCAGTGGTGAGCTAGCAGTGGTAATTAATGTAATTAACCGTGTACAGATCAAGGATAATATCACGGTCATACAGTTGTGTAAAGGGAAGTACAGTCTAGCGAAACTTTCTATTAGTTCAGGACTACATTGTATCATCCAGTCAGATTGACATATCATGGCTGTAAATTGCCCCGATGACAATAGGCAACTTGCAAGCAGGTCAAGTTTTGTTAAGGAAGCAATTTTTGTGTTGTTAGCGTTAGCCACAGAGGAGACAACATTTAGGTCTGACTTTTTATTTAGCAATGCCAATTGTGACAGTGTTATTAGCATTAGCCAGAGAAGAGACAACATTTAGTAGGTCTGACTTTTAATATTAATATTAAGCAATGCCAAATGTGGCAGTGGGCTATGTACACAATGTAGGATATCAAGATTAGGTTTCAAAGCGAATGTTCATGGGTGTATTCTCTGCTGTGTAGAGCTGTAGCACTGTCCTTTAATTGACTCGCTGAGACTATGTACAAGAGATTACTGTACAGTTCTGTGTACAAAGACAGTGGCGTAGTTGAGTACTGCGTGGCATAAGCCCGCCAAGGTCCTTTGCCCGCTGTTTGGGAAGATAGTCAAAGTACATCCGAAGGCCGCTTGGTAAATTGGTTCGTTGCCTGGTAATGACAGTGTGGCATTTGCGGAATGAATAACGACAGAATGAATATTTCAATGGCTAGACTGTAGGTTTTATGGCTCCTGTCATGCTGTAATGTAAGACATTCATTGCTTTATTCAAGTGTGTGTATGTGTGTGTGTGTACAGACAGGATTTCAACCTGCTAGCGCTACATAATGGAATAAGATCCTCTTCCAGCTACACTTTAGTAATCACTCAAAGTGGTCATGATGTAGAGATTGCAATTCAACTCACATCCTTCCTTCAATAGCACTCAAAACCCCTGGCACACACTTACAGTAATTCCCCAATATTCCCTCCCCGACCAATCAAAATCGATATCATGTGTACATTACGAGGGGGAGATGAGCCTTTGTTGTTGTATGCGACGCAAGAATTTCTGATTAGACGCAGCTGTACTTTCAACATTCCCAGCTCGCTCCCTGACTGACTGCTGTTCTGAATATACCATGGATATATATTTCTGTGGATATGTGTTTGAGGCTCCTGCATGTTTTGCTTGCAAAAGTTATCTCTGAAAACACCAAGGCTTGCCCAAGGTTACCATGAGGCTGCACTCCCTGATGATAAGCCTGTCAAAGTGTCACAAATATAAGACAGTTTGCATATGAGGGAAACTGTTTTAAAGGGATGGTGTAGCTTTGGTTGTGATGGGGCTTCAGGTTTCCAATATTTTTGTGAGATAATGAGAAACCTCAGATCATAAAATATGAAAGAGCATGTAATTTTAAGAGGAATTCAAAGTTTATTTGACGAAAATTGGTTTTCAAATGGCTGAGATATCCAAAACAAAGGGATCTTATTAAAAGGTGGGATCCACCCACCTTTTATTAAGATTGCTTTGTTTTACTTTGTTTTGGATATCTCGGCCATTTCAATACCGAATTTCGTCAACTAAACTTTGAATTCATCTTAGCATTGTATGCTCTTTAACTTTTCATAAAGGTTTCTTAGTATCTCACAAAAAGTTAAAGGCTAAATCTTCATCTCAACCAATACTATACGGTACCATCTCTTTAAAGTTCAAGTATACCTCCATGCCACATTCATATTCAATAAGTCAATGTACAAATCATACAATATGGCTGAAGTATGATAAAAATTAAGTGTGCCAAAGAAAATTTGGGATATCAAGTTTTTACTTGAAACATATTTTCATGAAACTGACATATGATATGCAAATTAGATGGTGTAATGAAATCATCAATAGTTTCTCAATGACAGAATGACTACTGTACATTTCATAATGTTGATGTATGTAGCAAGGTCTTTTTCATCACAATAGATGATTGAGAGTTGGCATAAAGATAGATAATTCAGTCATTTGAAGCCATAGTATATGTACATTGTACATCTTTTTGTTATCATTTTTTGTATATTTATTTTCATCATCATTTTCCCTTCTGTTTAATGTATGAATACGAGTTCTGGTTTGCAATTGTAATCATGAAATTGATAATTTGTGGTGCAGATATTGCAGATTCTTGAAATTAGTTCTCCATCAACCTACCCCCTTTTTTTGTCATCTAATTGTTCCCTCTCCTTTGATGATCCCCTCCTCTGACAATGAGGGCTTTACGATTTTCATGTCCAGCATAGTGGACAGCAACATGATGACGTCATTTGAAGAAATTGCGCATGATCCAGGGTTTTGTGGCACGTTTAGTACCAGAATGGAGAATGCATGTACGAAGGATTTCGTGGTCTCCTCGATTATTGGACGGGTGACATCATTGGGCGTTAAGATTGGGCCGGCTTGGAGGGGGGGGGGGGGGGGGGGAGTGGAGTCATAAGTTCATGATGTTCACGTTGTGCACATGTGTCCTGAAAATCAAAGTGAGTTCTAACTATGTTAATACTTAGGTGGATGAAATGAGTGTTGTACTGCAACCATTTGGCACCACTAGAGAATGATACTGTGTCCTTCTCCACACAATCAAAAAAATCCTTCTTTTTCCTTGAAACAGCAATGCAATCTAGTTTAGTAGTGTCTCAATAGTGATGCTCATTTTTATTTCGAATGAAGAAGAGATAAATAATTTGGTCTTTCTGCCCGTCCCCTTCCCCACCAGGTGATGACTTCTCCATCATCCAGCAGGAGATACTGATGATGAAGGACTGTCGTCATTCCAACATCGTCGGCTATTTTGGCAGCTACCTGAGGAGAGACAAGCTCTGGATCGCCATGGAGTACTGTGGTGGTGGCTCCCTCCAAGACATTTATCACAGTGAGTCCCGACAGTCAGCTATGAAGGCGTGCTGTGTACGGCACACATTTCAGGCATTCTACTGTAAAACAAAGAATGTTCATATGTATGCATTTTGATTTTAACAAAATTTCAAGAGAACCAAGATTTGCAAAATTGAAATGCATGCACAAGTTTTTGTCTATGCTATTAATGCTTTGAATACCAGTGACAATTCGCAAAAATTTCATGCCACGGAAAAGGCCCTTTGCTCTAATTTGTGAAAATTTCATACCACCAATATATCTTGCTTTACAGTTAGCAAATTGGGACTTTACAATGCAACTATGTTGTTAAGAACAGCATAAATGTATTCATACTTGTAAAAAAAAAAGATGAATTAAAATCTATATTTGCCTGAATTCAGATGCTTCATATAGCTAGGTGCAGGTATCATTGAATAAGTTTTTCTTTGTTGAGAACTAGAGGGACATAAACACTGCAGAAAATTTGCAGAGTTAAAAAGGCTGTTACTTTTTAGTAGACAATCTCACTTTGTAAACAGGATATCAAGGGTATCAACTCTCTGTCAAGTGCATTGGAAGGTGTGACTGGTCAAAGGAGAATGAACTCCAAAGAGAAGTCTATGGTCTACGTGCAATGTGACAAGAAAAATGTGACAGGGAGAGTCTACAAATCACATATCCTCTATTGAACAGAACCTAGATTTTGTATTTTTTAAAATTATTTTTGGGGGTCTTTCCTTCTGCCCCAGCAGGAAATTTTACAAAGTGACAGCATGGTCACATGATTGCGATGGTTATTTTTGTCCCTCTAGGAGGTTACTTGTATGTAAGGTGACATTTTGTATTCTTTTGTCTCACTACAAGTGAACATAGTATGTGTTCTATTACATTCAAACTTTTGCCGAGCTGTTGCCTTCTTTAAGTCGATTTCATATCAGAATTTTATCATTAATGTTGATGAAATAATTTTCCGTTGCCCAATTAGACAAAAAATTTCTTCCATCAGCATATCAAAACATCCTCTTTTTTTCTTCTTTTATACTTACATTCAAGCAATTGCTACTGAAGCTAGAAAACATGTCCACCTGATTGTCTGTTGAATTTGACAAATGAATATGTTGTATTAAAGATACTGGATTTTAAAGAGTCTTCAAAACACACAGTCTTGAAACCTATCAAATCTGTTGTGCAATATGCTGAAAACCCAGTGATAGGCTTCACTGACTGGGAGCTCTATTCAGTCATGCCAGTTGCTGTCTTGAAATAGAGAGAACCAGAAGATCTAAAGAAAGAAAGAAAGAAAGAAAAAGATCCTCATAGCAGTTGTGTATGTTGCTACACTATGTATGACATCAGAAAACAAAATAGTCTGTAAGCATGAGTAACTAGGATCCTAATCCTAATCCCAGCTACTGACTTAAATTCTTGGCAACTGCATTTGAGCACTGTCCCAATTTTACTTGTTCAGCTCTGAGAGATATTACATGAAGATAAAAGCAAAGAAACACACACAAAAGACCTGCTCAAGCAATGGTCATCTATAATAGCAATTGTTATATAGTTTTGGCTGCTTAAATATTCATGCCATCAATTTGATTGCATTTGCACATATTTTGCTACTCCATGATACACCATGATAATCATTCTGCCTCTGTTGCATCTAGAATGGATCATGTCTGTTGGAGTTTATGTTGTGGTGGATATTTTAACTATGATGTCATATATCTAGACATTTAAATGAGAGTTAAATGAGCAGCCAACATGAGCTTTGGCGTGGTATTATGTGAGCTATTTCCGAGATGACTCACAAAGGTTTACTCATCAGTACAAAGTATATTCTACTTTATAATATAGCTTGAAGGGATTCTGTTCTTGACATTGTCAAGAGTATAATCCTTCTTTTTCGAAAGTATTTCACAAGTTTACTCTAGGAAAGCTCATTCTTCGACAGCAAGTCTTGTGACGTAATTTGTCCATCATTTTTCTTTTCATGAGGCCATTAAATGTCAGTGATAGAGTTTAAAATAACAGTGATTTCTGCCGTGGCTGGCACTGTACACTGTAGGTTGTAGAAGTGGGATTCATTTGGTACAGTACCTCAGAGTGGGCCCCCACTCGCTGAGGACACGCCAATGCTGAGCGTGTGGAATAAAGGCGCAGATGTTGTACATTTTGTCTCTCCCACGACAACGCTGCCTCCTTCTTGAGTGAGTGACGAGCCCACATGTCTACGGAGCAGTCCCAACCTGTCCTACTTATTAGCTCAAATCAGCAGTGTATGCAATGACTGTACTCTTATCATCCAAGTGCTGAGATATCTTGTACATTTGTATGTTTTGTAAGAAATGCAGCCAATTGATTTGTAGACTGGTTTGTGGGTACGAGTATTTTAAAGGCGTTTGGGAGAACTAGGGAGGGGTCGAACGGATGGGGGTAAAAAGGAAGACACATTACGTCTGGTTGTTGGAGGTGTAAGGATGGGGAAGATTACCCCTCGCTAAGACCTACTTAGGGATCGGATGGCCTCAGGGTTTTTAGCAGCCATTCGTTCCTGTGGAAATGATTGGCTCGGAAGGCGAGATAAAACAGGGAGATGGCGGAATTAGTGCAAGGTGCATCGCAGTCAGTTGCTAGTAAGTCATTTATTACCTAGATGCATTAATGTGTATCTTCAGGATCAGGATTAACATACAGGATAATGCTTTTCACAATATATCAGTCGAACTGCTTCGCGATTTCACAATTGTAAATGGAAAGGGTCATGAAATATCTACTATACAGTCTGTAATATAAAAATGCACATTCCAGTTAAATTATGTATCCCCCGATGAGAAAGCGTTAATGATTGATAGATCATGCAGTGTCACATGTACATGTAATGAATGCAGAATGCAACAAACCTACTCTGCATGATTATACTCAATGTCATTTTGGATCTCACTGCTGAGCAAGTAATAAGTATGAGGCCCTAGCTAAGATGACTGTTAGGGGCGAGTAGGAGAAACATACATTATGTGGTTCGTAATGCCCTTGGAGCACTGTGCTTTTTGATAAACCATCATCCTACTAAGAGTTACTGTAGACTACCTGTATATCAAGCCTTTGATTTTGGTAGAGTGAGTCGTCAAAGACAAGTCTATGAAGACAGCCCTGGATCCCATTGTTTAGAGAGATGTAGTCAAATGGTTTTCCTCAACAGTGTGAGCCAGGTACTCGTGGTCCTTGCATGTGCAGCTATTTACATGGTCATCCAGAAATTGGCTGTGTTCAGTGCCTCAGCCACCTATGTATGGCAAGAATGCGTGAGGCTTCCATGGATAACGTCACAACGTCCTATGAGCAGGCTGTGTAATCTGCATTTGAAGACAACTGGATTACAATTTAAATCAATGTGTGCACAGTGGCATTTAAAAACTACAATACCTTATCATGAAGAAGTAAATGTACTGCACAATGTTCCATATTGTCATGAGAAAACAAACACAAAGTGAATTTTTTTTTTCTTAAATGCATTTACTCTGCCATGACTGTTTGTTCAGGTGTCTGAAAATATACAATGCATGGCATGCCAAACATGTAGCACAATTGTAGTGTGATATAGGCCAATAGACCGTTTGTTTATGTGGGTGTTTCTTTTCCGACAGCCTAATGATGAACCATTTATTCATCTGTTCCTTCTTACAAAAGTGTAGTTAATACACAGGTATTCACTTTAGTAGCGTTCATTACTGTACAAGTTGTCATTTTCGCGAATTTTGTGAATCACTGTTGGTCCGCGAACTTAACAATGCACAAAAATGTCACCATGTGCTAGGTAACACCTACAATATCCTCATTGTCAATACGGTCAATGCGTGAAAACAACGTCTCACAAAAATGTCCATGACCTCCTCATTCCCGAAAAATATCTGTACCCGAAAAATATCTATACGCGAAAATAACAGCTTATACAGGAGTTGTTTGTAGGAAGGGCAAGCTGCCAGCAAGCTTTGTGGTTTTTTAGGAAGATTATCTTTTGTGAAGAGAGTTTGCATATAATTTGAATACATTAAAGAAAAAGAACTAGATTTGATAGTTTCTTCGTAGGATCTGGTAATAAGCTATTCAGTCTACCTGTACATGCTCAAGCATTTCAATACTGCTAACGCACTTTGAATGCATTATTTGTTGCCATGTTGGGCAAGCCTCATGACAGACAGCCTTGGCCAAGCTCTCTGGCTTTCAGGAAAAGTCTACATTGTAATGGAGATGCATGGAATTTGAATATATCCTGTTAATAAACTTTAGTTCATTGATGTGGGGTTTGAAAACAACAGAAATGTGCATTGTCTGAATATCATCTGTACATTTGACTGTCATGGCCACTCTAAAAAAAATACAAGATGAAGAGGATAATGCGCACTTGTTGTTCTCACCCGACAGTTGATTGTAAGGATGCAGGTCTATCCATACTTAGATGTTTGACTGTGTGTTCTTGGTGATAGGACTTAAGGTGCATTCGCATTGATGATGAAATATCGTGGTATTAGTGAACACAAATCATCATGAAATACATCTCTTAATACTGTGGTATTTTGGGTGTAATGCAAACTTTGCACGAAATACTCATACCCATGTGAGATTTGAGTGTGAATCATATAATGAAACACTACGTACCACCGATCTTATAGCTATGTATTTCTGACACATTTAGTGTTTTTCCTGTTCGATATACCCGTGTAAATGCACATGTGAAACCCGTACCAGAAATGCCATTGCATTTTGTGAATGAAAATGGTACCAAGTGAATTTCTGGTACTACTACTTTGATATTTCGCCAACGAGATCAGTGCTGACAAATACTATGGTATTTAATACCACAAAAATTGTAATGTGACTGTATCTGATGTTCTACGTTGTAGGTGATAGGACTTGGACATACTGTATATCCATGTTGCATACCACTGAAGCATCGTGCAGGGGCTGCCAATTAGAAGAGTGTAGGTTGGCATCAATCAATACAGCTCAAGGGAATTTTGCCAATCAGTGTCAAAGCAGGCGAGATGATACTGCTGTTCTGTGGTGTACATGGTGTAATACGATGCTTTATACAAAGTGCATGTACCAATAAAAAGAAATCATGCTTTTGGTTTCGGTACAGTGCAAATTGTCACAAAGTAGCATTCGGTATTCATGAAGTGTTAACTAAAGTCACATCTGATATCAAAATAAGATCATCATGAAGGTGATATTACAATGTAGAGCGTCAGTATGCTCTTGTACATGTCTACAGCAAGAATCTGTCCCATAAAGTGAAAGAGGGATTTTTTTTTTTTTAGCTGCTCATGATGAAGTCTCTGTCCCAGGCGGTTGACTGCATACCTCATAATTTTCATTCCTGGAAAGTGCAAGTTTTCATCAGTCAGACTGTGGTCAAGACTATACCCCATCCATACAATATGGGCAGATGGGTGTCATTCCAGTATCTGACCCCCATACAGATATCACATTAGAATTTTTAAACAGTCATAGATTATCCAGTAATCTCTTTATGATCTGTCTGACCTTCTCGATGACCACTAATGTTAGTTATTGGGAGTGTCAGTAGCCCTTGAGCCTGTGGAAAGGCAGAAATTGCTGGAAATGATGGGGGACTAGTCAAATCCTAGTCCTACCTGGTCAGATGGTCATCCCAACCACCACCACCACACTAGATGATCCTGCCAACTATGTCCATCGTTTACGTGAGTACATGTCCACTCTACATCCAGCCCACTCACGCAAACAGAACACCACATCTCACATCCCTACACATCTCCACAACTCCACGCATGTTTTTGTCAGACGGGACGGTGTACATCGATCTCTACAGACGCCATACACTGGACCATACAAAGTGCTGCGTCGATCTCCCAAGCACTTTACACTGGAGATCAACGGTAAGAGGGAGACCGTCACTATCGACCGCCTAAAGGCCGCCTTCTTAGAAGCCGCACCGGTCCAGCAACCCCCACCCGTCCCCGCCAGAACTCCGGCCACCACACCGAGCGCCCCGCTCACTACACCACGGCAGCAGCAGCCTACGCCAACACAGCCAACGCAACCGCAGCAGCCGACACGGACGACTCGCACCGGTAGGCAAGTACGTTGGCCTGCACGTTACGTTCAATACATGTATTTTGATACCTGAAATTTTCAACCACTACTTTGTTTACCTTTCATTCATATCGATCGCCTGTTTTTAGTCTTCACTTCATTGACCTTCTACTAGCGATCTGGAAGGGGGCTAAATGTAGCGGTTTTCTACTATGTATCATATTGTCTGGCATTCTGGCTGTTGTAAATTACGCTGTCTGGCGACCCCAGTATTTTGTCAACATCCTCGCGAACTTTCTTTGTGCGCCGACACATGACAGGTGCGCACTACATTCTCCGCCTTTGTCATCGTGCCGAGGTACGCGTATTTCACATTCCAACAGTAGTCGGATTCTCATAAACACACCCCTTGTTTTGCTGTCACGGAAACAACCTACCAATTAGTGGCGAGCTGCACATCTTCATCAGCCAATTACCACTCTCAAAGCTCCTGTCCGTGACACGTTTTCTCCGATCACGCTGTTTCATTTTCCACGCTTCCTCACTTCACGATTAGCTTTCATCCTGAGAGCACGTTCTAATCGTTGGAGTCACTCACGTCCGCATATTATCACGTCCGTATATTACTTCCCACGTCTTTTCTCGCGCACGATACCCCGCGCCGTGGACTGTCATTTCTTACGGATTATTACATTTCATACGGAATATTACACTTCCTCGGATTTCATACCTCGCGACATTCGCTCCTTTTTGTACCGCGACTCGCCCTTTCTTCATGCTCTACACTCCAACCTGGGGATTTTCTACGTAGCTGCATTCAACGCGATTCGCGTCGTTACATCGCTGCATCGGTCCTGCTAGCGTGCTGTCGGTGGTGTGCAGACTCTATCAGGGACCTCGCAGTTCTTCGACCCAGCGCTCCAGCGGTGGATCCTACCCTCGCTTGTGCTAGCCGCGGCACCCGGAGGCTACTCCACGCTGTCGCTGGATCATTTGTACATATTTACATGGGACACTGTCGTCTTCGGACACCCAAAGTGTATTCGGAGTTAGTCCATATTATTTCGGGAAGTGCAATACCCATTACAAGGACACTGTTCACCTCTACTGGTGCCCTGGTGCTTTCTACACTACTGTCATAGTACTCATACGGTCGGCTACCATTCCTACTGGTGGTGCCCTCAGCCTCAAGTCCCGTTAGCCACTCGGTGAGTAATTGTTAGGTATTACATCATAGGCCCGTACCATAATACCTACACATGTAAATGGATTACAATTGCTCTCACAGTCCATCAGGGGGGTGTTTCATCAACATTTGTCAGCGCTGAAAAGTTGTCAGCGCTGACAATCACCATTGTAACAGTCAGTGACCAGTGCATCTCAGCCAATCAAAACCAAGGATTTTGCTGAAATTGTCAGCACTGACAACTGTCAGCGCTGACAAACGTTGATGAAACACCCCCCCTGACCACGAATAAAAAATGTTGATACTATTACTTGTGCATATTTATTCAGAAATTAAACATTTTTGGCCACATTGTATGCCATTCGTTAATTTTATGATGCTTGCTTACTACTGGTTGGAACTAAATGCTGGGAATTGCTGTTAGTCTCAATGTTGTAGATTATTGATGGGTAATGTACATAGTGTGACTGGTTTTTTTTGGTTTTTTTTGTTTTTGTTTTGTTTTTGTTTTGTTTTTGTTTGTTTGTTTGTTTTTGTGGGGGGGGGGGGGACAGTTTCCCTCAGAACACACCTTACTCCATAACAACCCCCTCCCCCCCCCCCCAAAAAAAAAAAAAAAAAAAAGTGGAAATGAAGAAAGGGTTTTATGCATCATATCTGTACTACAGGTTTGATGTCGTAAAGAGGTCAGATGCAATTCTAAATTGACAATTGTCCTTAAATATTATGTGATGTGTTTAAACTATCAATTAACCCTGGAAGTGATATGTACAGTACTGTATCAAAACCTCAATTCTTGCCACCATGACAAGTGCAAATGACAGGAAAACCATCTGACATTGCCGTTAAAGATTTAATCAACACTATGGTTTGCCATTACCCTTTCCAGAATGCTGTCATGATCATTCAGTTGAATGAAACACAAACACACAACAGACATGGCCTTTGAACTCATGATCCCAGTGCATTTGACACCAATTTGACACCATATCCTGAGTTTGTCCTAGCTACAAAATTTGTAGGTTGCCTGATGTCTTACCCCTTGTCCTGGGCATTGCCAAATGGAAGTTGGGGGATTCACAGTTACACAAATAAGCGTGTTGCAAAACTCAAGATTTGTAACCAGCTAGCAAACTCAGTTTTTTGCATATGCGGACACAAAAACCCTACAAATTAGCACGATCAGCAGCATGATGCTAAACCCATGAAATCTGCTCTTGTTTCTGAATTGTCACGTTAATTTGCCCCGCGGTGACTTGTGAATGGTCGACCAAATAAACTTTAAGAGCTTTTGTATCCCATCATTCACAGCAAACATCACAAAAGCATGCGCTCCACACCACTGTGAGGCACAAGAACAATAGTTTTATTGATTTATCATTCGGCAATTAGCGGGTTATTTCTGTATGGTTGCTAAAAAAAAACTAGAGTTTTGGAGCGCACTTGCTAGCCCGCTAATTTGGAGGATGTGAATATGGCTATTTTGTCAGCTCAGTGCAAACAAGATTTGAATTCAGGTACTTCACAGCTTTCTTTTTTTATTTCTTCTTCTTTTTTTCTCCAGCTAGGAATATGATGAAATGTAAATAGAAAGAAAAGACAGCTCTTTAAAGTATTTTGGGGAATGTCTTCCCACACGATACCATTACCAGGATGTGCAATATTCAAAGGGTCAGAATCTGCATTATTAAATGCTAGGCAGGTGTAGTCTTCAGTAGGAGATTAAGTGTTATGAGAGTCTGTAGAGACAGGATACAGATTGTATAAATATCTGCCTGCTGCATAAAATGTAGAGTTGTAACTTATTCACTTGCCAACTTGTCTGCTGCAAGCATAATTCAATATTAACCTGATTAGGGACGAGCTGATTTTGCTATTTATTAAACATTTACCATAGACACCTGCTGAAATATATGCAGGACTAGTGTTTTTTTTTTTGTTTTTTTTTTTTGTTTGTTTTTTAATTCAAGTTCCATATTCCACATTCCATATTCAGGCTTCATATTCCATTTGATTTCGGAGTAAAATATGTATAACACAACATTCAATTTTAGACATAATTTCACAAATGTATAAGGACATGTAATAAAATGATGTGTAAATATGAGGAACCTACTAAAAAGCAATGCTTGTAGGATGTAGGTTCCAAAGAAACAATATAAGCGTTTAGTACAACATGCTAATTACGAAAGATGACGAAACACAAGCGAAAATCGGTATGTTGAGATAATAATAAACTCTACAGAATGTACAAAATAGTTTATGATGGTCAAGGTAAAACTCAGGGATTCAATGCTCCATAAAATTGCACTATTGGTCAAAGAAATGTGGTCAAATGAAGTCAAATGAAGACACCCGAGCGAGGCATCATTGAGAATAAGAACAGATATATCAAAATGGTCACAGCAAGTAACTATACATAAGATTTTTAAAAATTGGCTTTTAGATTTTGCTTAAAGGAACTTAGAGAACTTGATTGCAGCCGAACAGAATCTAACTCATTCCAGAAAGAAGGACCGGTAGAAGTAATTGTCTTAAGGGCTAGAACTGTATGAACGGGGGAAAAGTGATATGATCCACTTTGTCTTGTAGGGTAATTATGAATTTCACTGTTTTTAACAAACATTGAGGAAAATAAACTAGGAAGATCGCCAATGCTCAACTTATACATAAAAATTCCAACGTGATACAAATACAAATCAGAAACTTTTAGTAATTTACTGGAAACAAACAATTCATCTGTATGATCCAAAAAATGTGCACGATTTATAATCCGCAAGGCCTTTTTCTGAATCAAAAATAACGAATCGATTTTAGTCTTAGAGCAATTACTCCAGGCCAATATTCCGTAATTTAAGTAAGGTAATAATAGAGTTGAATAGAGGGAATGCAATATTGGCTTGGGGAAGAGGTACTTCAATTTGTGAATAACTCCAACGTTTTTACACAACTTACATAAATAATCAACATGAACCTTCCAAGAAAGATTACTATCAATATAAATACCTACAAATTTAGTTGAATCTATTTGATTTAACTGCAAACCATTCAAGAAGAAACTTTATTGTATTACTAAAAACCATATAATTTGTCTTGTTTATATTGAGCGATAATTTATTCGCCTGTATCCATTCAGTGGGTTCAGTGTTCAGTGGGTTAAGCAGGGAATATTCAGACAAGTGGTTGTCAAGTGTATTTAACCATCTTGAACTCTCCCAGTCTGAACTGGTATGCCTGGGGAGGGGAGTATGGGGGGGGGGGGGGGGAGGAGGAGGGGAGAGTTTTCTGCAATATGATTGACTGCAGTTCTACTCCATGTACATATTGTATGTTGTACACGCACATGTAAAAGAGTTATGTTGCCACGTAGTGTAACTGTACATCTGTGAGAAGCTTGCATTATGTGTATCACATAGAAAATATTCAACAATTTCATTTTATTATGTAAGTGGTAACAAGTGTAAAACTTGAGATATTGCATAGTATTTTGGCTGATATCATGTCTATTCATACCCACCTTCAGATCTTTTTTCGTATGGAATTTGTGGAATTCATGATTTTGTGTGTGAGAGAATCAGAGATAGAGGAAAACAACAACAAACAATATTGTGTGTGTCCCACACCTAACTCTCATCTAGAACTCTACAAATGTAGCTACATTGTGTGTTATGGAAAACACATTAACTCGGACAGGGGTGCTGGGCATGGTGAGTTAATTGACAATCAGTCATTTTCAAATACCTGTGACTTGGTGAGAGCAATGATCAAGTCTGTGGCAATGCTTGGCTCCGTCCTCCCTTCTCTTCGTGATCAGCCAAAGGAAGTGTAACGACAATGGTATTGTATTCTGAATCGAGGTATACCAATTATGTATATCGAAGGCAAATAGAAGTATTGCACAAAAACAAATATGCACTGCAGTTGACCTTTCTCATTGGCAACCAGTGAACTAACTGTGGACTGGTACATTGAATGTGCTGACGGTTATTGATTCAAACCAGATTTTGTACGTATGCTGTAGTTTAATTTGTGTTCATCATCACATTGTGTTGTATATTTACTCATTTACATGCCATTGTCACTTGGGGTTCAGAAATTGCCATGTGGTGTGTGTGCCCACCGAGTACCGGTAGGTGGTACAGTAGATTGTGTGTGGGTGTGCTACTGTAAATGTTCTGTGGTGATTCATGTGTGTGTCATGATGAGACCACGAATAACATTGAGCGTATTCGTGTCAAGATTGTATCAAGGCTAGTCTAGTCATGATTCAGGATGAATGATTAGTAATCAATTTGAAAGTATTTTGTTTACAGTGTCATATAATGTACACTCGACTCGTTTACAGTAGCTTTCCTGCACACTGTGCTCCTACTACTGCTGCCTGTACAGGTCTAGTAATGAGTCTGGAATTAGCCTTGGTTCCAGACTCTTTAAGGATTTCTCTTGGCTCTCACCCTCAATGATACCGATGGTTCATCACTTGTGTTAGCGACTATCAGTCCAGCTTTTGATATGCCTGTATAAACCTGCGAATAGGAATGGACACTGACCGAGATGATGGTTTTTGACAAATTTAAGTTATCTGTTAAATCTATAACTGGATTAAGAATAATTTAATCATTCATATAAGGTAGAGGGGACAGCAACCCATAGCCTGCAAGTGAAGCTAACCTGTGCCATACCATGTCTGTGTGAAGTCGGGGAAAATTAAAAACGGACAGTGATGAGTCATGGTGTAACATCTGAGAGGAACACACCAGCCACCATCCTTGCCAGTCTCCTCGTCCGCCCGTATTTCATCCGTCCATTTTCTCTCTTCACACCTTTCCACATTTTCTCCAGCCAGTGGAAGTGAACTCTGTGCATCGATGAGGAAATGAAAAACCACGCCAGGATGTACTGTGTGGGCATAATTGTAAATTCTTCTCATTTTTGAATAAAAGCTTGGCAAACCAGATTTAGGTCAGACTGGTTATGGCATGGGTTGATCCTGTCGAGATATTGGAGCCTGTGCTGTTTGATTCCGTCAGTACATGAACTATGCATCAGCTACCTGCTTTCACATGTTGGTGGTAGGCCTACACATGTACTTTGACTGAAGGGGTTAACATGACATGTCTGTGCATTATACATTTTATATTATAAAACTCTTGTCCCTCATGTTTCCATCTAATTTGCGTGATCTGTTGGCCGTGGAGGAGATACAGCTGTGTCTCGTGGGTATAAACATTCTTTTTTGTGTGTGTCTTTTTTGCTTGCTACATGTGATGGCAGGACATAGTAAAAAGCTAGGAGTACAACATTAAATGTTGTCTTGAATACTGCTTGGTCTACAATTATCAAATAGAGACTGTAAGACAATTCTCTATGGCATGAGATGCAGCCCTCCATGTATGTAGCAGGTGCATTTCAGTTAATGTGTCTTTTGTGTCACATTACAGTGGTGATATATTACACAGAGCTATCTTTGCATCTCCCTGGGAGTGTTATGCCCTCTAGCTGGGGCACAGTTGATGCGGAATACTGGATGCCTCCAGTATCGATTCATGGTCGGCCGTGAAGGATCATATTATATCTCCTATCTGCTGTGTGGATTGATTTGAAAAAAATGAGAATGTGGGGAGGTTACAGGGGCATGTAGAGGCATTTCTCTCCTGCTGTTATAGGGGTTAGGGTTGGGGGAGGTTAGTGGGTGAAGAAATAGCAGTCCACATTCACATAACATCATGTGATATTTGAGCAAGTGCAAGAAAAAGTATATGCTGATTGTGTATTATCATCACCTTTGTAAACAAAACAAAAATTTGTCATCTTTATGTGGTCAGGATATCACAAATCCTGTGGCAGAGTCATAACAGCTGAGACCAATATGGCCCAATGTAAATTTGAAGATGTAGGCCTATAGAATTCATGATGTTATTGCCATCCTTGTGTGCATGCTGGGATCACCAATCCGTACAGTGCTTTGTTTATGGGTGGGTCTGTGTTGTGCATTGCTTCTGTCAGGGTTTATCAGATGACGACAGTGTGGATATTACAATGTACATGTATGGACATTTCTCTGATGTTTGTCCCGTGCTGGCTGGTTTCATAGTGATATGGCAATGATGGCGTGCTCATTCAGCAATTGCCGAATTGAAATGATAATGCATGTCCCATGTACAATGTAAGGGCTTGATGTCTCAACAAACTGAGCACTCAGAAAAATTGCATTCACATGAAGGAATAGATTAAATTTTCATAGTACAATGTGGCGATGGAATAGATCTAATTGAACCTTATGCCAATAGAGCCAGTCATCTAAAGTTAGGATTGCTGAACATTAAAATTCCCATATAGGCCCTCTGCCAATATGTCCACACCATACTACTAAGTGCTGTAATTGCCATTTTCTCAGTTGCAATGCGTGTTTGTCCTTGTGGTACCAAGGAGGTACTAGGCTAGTAGTACCTCCTTTGTGGTACTAAACACTTGCGATGTACAATGTAGTGATTCCCCGTGGTGTTTTGCACTCAGGGGCTATCATTCTTGTGGGATGCTCTCCTCATTTTGAAGCATTGCATCAAGAGGGTCACAAGCTCAAGTTGACCCCAGCATGTCCTGAAATTGTGAGTTTCGGTGATAAGCATGTTGCAACATGCAGAGTGTGGCATGCTTTAAACAGTTGCATCAACTACAATGTACATGTACTCATTACATTCTTTTATTCTTGAAGAGTTAATATACAGTTGCTTTTAACATACACTTTGTAGGCATAATCTAAAAGGAAATTCTGAACCATTTTATTACCTCACTGCTTTTGTGGCTCGGAGGTAGGATATTAAATAAAATTTTATAATGTTTGCATCAACTCGATTTCTCCGTCTCGACAGTGTATCGGTACTTGGATCTCTCGGTAACCCTTTCATACTGGTATTTCCTGTAGACACACTATAGGCCTATAGCCCTTTTTACACTTGTGTTTCTTAACCCCGTTCTTTCTCTGACCCAGGACTATCGTTAGTCCTGTACCAATTTTTTCAGCTTTTTACACTCGCCAATAAATCCCGTACTAAGCTCTTGTCCTGGGCTAAGGAGAAAATTGACCTTTTTACACTTGTATTTCTTAGCCCCGTACTTTCCAAACCACATGAATATTCATGATTACGCTGTGTACTGCACACGTACACGCACACACCGGCAACACTTGATTACCCTCGTTTCTGATTGGTCAGTGGGGGGTCGGACTTTGTCTCCGTCGCTTAGCCCTGGATTATTTTTTCGTTCTGTTTACACTCGCTTGCTTGGCACCGCAATTGCGGGGTTAGCACCCCTGCTTTTTTGCGGGGCCAGATAGTACGGGATTATCGGTGGGGCTAGCCCACTTTGGCAAAAACGAGTATAAACAGAAAGTGGGCTAAGGCCCCCTCCCCCCCCCCCCCCTTAGCCCCACCGTTGGTACGGGACTAAGCAAAAATTTGCAAGTGTAAAAAGCCCTTATGTGTATTTGGAATTACCAATGAATATTCTCTGTTGGCCTTTTGTGAACCAAGCTCGTGATATTTGTGAAGGTTAAGATTTTATGTGCCAAAGCATTTACATGTTTTATGATGCTTGCTTGATACTTGAAGCTATAAATGCCTGAATGTGCATACTTAATGTATTTGCATGAAAGTTTACAGGGCTGCCAACACTGGAAACTAGTTGAGAGTGAGACTCCCATAGGCCAATGCTACAATTTAGGAGTCAAAATGAGTGAGATCAATAGAAATGCATGCAAATGAAATAAAGTTTTAGAGTGAGAAAGGACCAAAATGCGTGAGTCTCACTCTCAATGCGTGAGAGTTGGCAGCCCTGAGTTTACATTGTGACTGTGACCTTTGTCAAGTTCATGTAGTGCCTGTGTTCACACGAGAAGTTCTAGACCTTGCTCTTGTAAAAGGCAAATTATTGTCAAACTGTTTTGTGTTATAGATACTCAACAGTGGTGGCGCTATTCGAGATTTTATCATTTTTATGGAATATTCACTAGTGTTTTGTCTGAGTGCTATCAGGATGTGAATGCTTTCAGGGCCAAGTATTTTCATCTGGTGCACCTGCATGAAGCTGATGCATGCTCCTCGGTCTAAGAAGGGAGTGCAGGTCTAGTCGCAGTTGTTGGTTCCCCGTCCGTGATCGATCCCTATTCTCACGTTACTGCGCGAGAGTGTTATTGGAATTACCATATCCCGCAATTCCGGCCGGATAGGTTTCCGTCGACTTATGTCCGTCCGTCTATTGCTGCAGTCACAGAAGCATTCGCAGGGAGTTTATGTCAGACAACCCTCGGGCAATTTTGATTTCAGCTCGAAAGTGTCCTGCAGAAAGGACCTTTTATACTGTGGAGAGAGAGAGAGACTGAGACTTTAATGTAATTTGAGTGAGCCTTTTTTTCCTCCCCTCGCATTGCTGCAAATGTATGTGCTGGCTTGAGTTGCAGAAGAAGAGTGCAATAGCCAGTGGAGAACCAAATGCACTTCTACCTACCATCAAAGTTTCCTTCTGCAATGGGTTTTTTGTTTTGATTAATTCACAGTTAATGTACATTTTTATTGTGCCAGGGAGCCAATTGTTTTTTTTTTCTACATTTATTTACCTTTTATTGTTTGGTTTTTACTGGGTAAACAGTTGGTTCGATATGAGGCCTTATGTTTAGTCCCAACATGTTTACATACATTAGTTGAGCTTGTTGAGCTTATGCTGGTATGTACAACTGAATGAACAGTGAATCATTGAGAACTGACAGTTGATGTGGGTCAATGTTTTGCCCATCTAAGAGGACTGCATTTTCACTCCAGTTATCAAATGCTATAGGAGATGACAGTTTTTGGTCAAAGCCAGTCAATTTTAAAAAAATATCTACCGATAGCCCCCCCCCCCCAAAAAAAAAAAAAAAAAAAAAAGAAAAGAAAAAGATATCAAATGTAATGTCCGTATGGCATCACAAAATTAGTGTTCTTGATCGGCAGGGGAGAAAAAAAAAAAGATAACAGATAGCTGTCACTGAAATATGTATTATTTCAGTGCTCTGTGTGAGATGCGAGGTAAAAGAATGGAGATCTACATGTAAGTGGGATAGTCTTTGTGAGACATTGGGATGGAGTGTGGAACCGTTTCTCATTGTGTGAAATGATCTATAAACAGGTTTCAGGAAGGGTTTTGGTCATAAATTCATGACACTTCCCATTAAGCCTTATAAATGTGCTCGTTCCTATGCTCAGTATCAACAAATTGGTGTACTTTAGCAGTCACTTTAGACTTGCCCAGAACAAATTCTTGTGGAAGCAGTCCATGATATCTATAAGGTAGGCCCTACATGTAAGTTATGGCTATGCCATGGCGCATAAGCTTTTGCACATAATTTCACTAAAACATGTTAATCTCTTTTAGTCTCCATTCCACTACTGTCTTTTCTTTTTTTCTTAATGTGTGCTCATTTTCTGTGGAAATATTGTAGATCTTTCTATAGGGACTATCACCAGTAGGACACTGAAACTTATTCATTGATATCACTGGAGCTTTGCAAAAATGGAAATATCAGCCCGGCTGCGGTGTGGCCTTTGTAGCGAACGCCAGACAAATGTACTATTCAATGTACGTATGCATGCTGTGCATTATTGTTTATGACGTCCATGCATTGAACATACAATATGTGCTCTTTGGAATACGGATCACGTCCCATTCTGGTTACAGATGCACCGCCTGACCGTGCTCGATAGACCAGATAGTGCTCCTTCGCACTGCTTTATGATCTACACGTGCTGCCATTTAATGCATCAAGCCTCGGGGGGAATGTTGCTGCAAAATTTAGCATCTTGTCATTAGATTGGCACCTCTGAGTTGCACTGTATGTCTTACACTAGAGAAAGATTAAAAGGGCTCTGGTTGAATTCATAATCAATCTGCACAAACTATAGAGAGAACTTTACCCCCCCCCCCCCCCCAAAAAAAAAAAAAAAAAGAAAAAAAAAAGATGCCAATTTGAGAATCAGTTATAAATGTAGCATCTGAGAGGATTTTGGCAATTCTGCATTGAAGCAATATATGAACAATAAAGGGTTTGACTGAAAGAGAATATTTGAAAAGTCTGATGACAAAATGAATTAACTCCATTCTTGCTAAGTTGAGATATTAGCCATTAAAGCTGCTCAAAAACAAGAAACAATAAGAAAATATGGGATATTTCAAATCATAACTATAAAGAATATTGCTTGTTATGTTACATGTGAGGTTATTACTGGAATGGTTTTATTTTGCTCTGTCTCGTGATGGAGTTTACTTTAAAATGTTTACAAATGGCACTTGGTCCATTTTGCAACTCTTCCATTTGATCTTACCATATGAAACACTAATAATGAATACTAGAAGTGAAAAAAAAAATCATAATGACTATGTAATAGAAGGCACAACACCAAACCACAGATATGTAGTATGTGGTTTTTAGGGCTTAATGGATTGCAGTGGATGGCTGTTGCTATAGTATGCATGTGTCTGCTGAGATTCCACTATCAGATTAAAGTCACATGTGTAAATATCTCAAACTGAAGTCTCTTCTCTGATCACTATATTACAGCTGATGCTAGGTACATCACATTGACAGTGAAATATAGTCCACTCCCAATATAACGAACATGGCTATAATGACATTTCAGATACAGTGAAGTTAAATTCTCGCCCAAAAATTATCAATCATATATCTTTATACACTTTAAGTCTTAGGATATAACGAAAGAAAACTGCCGGTCCCGAGGACTTCCTTATAACAGGAGTTGCCTGTACTGCAGTTTTCCATAATGTGAATACAAACTAATACACCACTACTTACCAACCAAAATACCATGGTATTTAGGGTGGTAATTCAAAACTTTGCATGAAATACGCATGAGATATTTGAGTGTGAATCATGTCACGAAATACCACCGATCGTACAATGGTGAATATCTCATGTGACCTGACACCCTGCATGTCTTTTTTCATTGGAGGTATGGGCATGCACAATGCTTACTAAAAATACCACAATATGTTGTGAATGAGAACCAGTACCAAGTGAATTACCGTGGTATCTATCACTCTGGTATTTCGCCAGTGAAAATGATGCCAACAGATTATTGTGGTGATACCGTGATAATTCAACTGTGAATACACCTACTTACGGCTGAACACATTCTGTTTCCACTTCTTTGAAATACATCCCTTTTCTCCTTTGTGGAAAAAAAAACTCAACACAAACAACAGTTTGTTGTTTACCAAATGTCACCTGCTGTTGTAATGCAGATTGTTCACCTTTGCCAGTCCGTTGGAAGCAAATGTGGTACAGTGGATAAGGACTCTTGACTTTTAAAATAGAGGTCCTTAGTTTGGATCTGGCCAAGTGCTCTGGGCTGGACATTTTTATCTAGAATATCCCTCTTGACCCAAGTGCGTGTAATTTGGGTACCTGGAAACACTGGAGTAATAATTCAATAGCGTGGCTCTTTGGCACCGATAGATCAGTGGCGGCACTGAAGATGCTACTCTGGATGCTGTTTGAAATTAAAAGCTATTTATTTTCGCATACGGATGTTTTCGCAACTGAGGAGGTCACAGACATTTTTCTGGAGACTGTGTTTGACACAGAGGCTGTAGATAGTGCACCTGTCTGTAAATGCAATCAAGATTAGGTGCCCAAATTTTCGCGTGTTGTTAAATTTGCAGCCCAACAGTGATTCGTAAAATTTGTGAAATTTAGATCCATGCAAAAATACAGCTTTCATATTGGTTAAGACCATACAATTGGTATTGTTGTTGATTGCTTTTTTTTTCACTTTTTATTTCTCTCTGTGTAAACAGTGACTGGTCCGCTCGAAGAGAAACAGATTGCGTACGTCTGCCAGCAAACCCTGACAGGACTCGCCTACATGCACTCTCTGGGCAAGATGCATCGAGACATCAAGGTAAAAGAAAGCAACAAATAATGTTCATTCTGTCAGTGGACTTCATTTCTATATCGTTGGCTGAGAACCAGAAGGCAGTTATCACAATTTTAGGGGGTTTTGAATTATTGGTGTCACATTGTAGAGCTCGATCTCTTCTACATTGTAGTGGCAATCTTAAAGGAATTGTATAGTTTTGATTGAGACCTAATTTCAGGTTTCTAACATTTTTTGGTGAGATAATGAGAAACCTCTTATGAAATATGAAAGAGCATGTAATTCTATGAGGAATTCAACGTTTATTTGATGAAAATTGGTTTTGAAATGGCTGAGATATTAAAAAACGAGCGATTCTAATAAAGTATGGGACCCACACTTTATTACGATCGCTTTGTTTTACCTTGTTTTTGGATGTTTCAGTCATTTCAAACCTGATTTTCATCAAATAAACTTTGAATTCCTCTTAAAATGGTATGCTCTGTACTACATCATAAGTGTTTTCTTGGTATCTCGCAAAAAGTTAAAAGCCCAATTCTCATCTCCACCAATACTGTACCATCCCTTTAAATTATTTCATTTTCAGTAAAATGTTGAAAATCAAAACCACAACAGTGCTATTTTACCTGATGTTTGGAATATTGCTTATAAATCTACCCACTTATGATTAATAAACATTTCGTTTCATGAAGATTGTTTCATTTTAATTTACTCTCAAATCTTAGAAGCCAGTAGCGCCCTTCTGGTTCTCAACCAATGATATTAGTACTCTCAATTTGTGCTACTTGGAAAAAATTAAATATCTTATGTATGACACTTGGGGATTCTTTCATATTTTATGAATGACACTTGGGGATTCTTCAAGGCAGAAAGTATAAAGAGAGTTGCTTTCATTGATATTCTACTGTCTCATGCAGAAAAAGATTGTTTATGGTATTGGAGTTTATGAAATGCAAGTGTGGGACTATTCAAAATTGTGCATGGAGATGGTGTGTGAGTGTTTAAGCGTAGACACTTCTACAAAGACAGACGTAAGACATACAGAGCTGATTAGCAAGCCCTTTCAATCTCGCTCAAATTCCACAAATTTAACCATGTGGATGGCATGGGGTGTAGCAATAGTGTGCACGCATCAATTTTGATATATCCTTTCTTATATCCAATACTTAACCTTTTGCTCTTTAAAGGAATGAAAGCACATTGTCAATTTGCAGTTATTCCGTTCTGACTGTATCTTTCAGGCATATATGTAAGTATTGACATTAATATGGGAATGTAATGTGAGCTATATTCATCTTGGAGATTGCCTCCACATTTTAAAGAGCACTTCAGAACATATGTGTAGTGCTCAGTTTTCTCCCATAGTATATAGCGTACAGGACACCATTTGAAATGCTATTCATCACCTAAAATTGCTCATCATATTCGAGTTGGAGAATAATTACCTGTGGATGAATACATGTACAATAGACCAATTCTGTTACGTGAGCACTGCAAAAGTGGAAATTTTCGCAGTGTGGAAATTTTAGCACATACGAGACCAAAACCACAAAAATGGAATATGATTAGCAATTTCAGGTGATGAATAGCATTTCAAATGGTGTCCTGTATGCTACTATGGGAGAAAACTGCTGCACATAAGATAGTTTGTGTAGCAGTGGTATGAAAAATGCATCATAGCAAATTGTGATGCGATACACTGTACCATGAAAATCACCTATCCTGATCCAACTGTTCGTGCTTGTAAAAAAGGAATATGTTGTATGAGATGACTGCAAATCCCAACTCTCCCACACTAGCCTCCAATCCTATACAGCAAGAGATGATGCTCTTGTCAGAATAGAATGAATTAGAATGCGGTGAGACGTTCGAGTGGTTGGCAGGGCGAGGAACTTGTGCGTCGGGATCAAATTCTTGAAAATTCTGGAGAAGGCCCTCGTGGGGTATGTGCAGAATGTTCCCAATCGGCAGCCTCTCCGGGGATGCATAGAAACTACTGTGGCATGCAATCGGAGTATGGAAGAGGATTGGAAGTTCATGGATTGGTTACTATTACCATTCCGTGCCCTTGGTTTACTGCGTAGGTCGGTGTTGGGTTTCAGGTTTTCCTGTGCATTTTGTTTTGTTTAAAAATATCTTTTACCAGCAAAAATTGGAGGTTGTTTTGTCATAGTAGAGTGTAATTGTCTTGGCAGAAGGCATCAGTTTCAAGCGTACAGGGGTATGTACAGCAATAGTTACAGTAAAATAGAGAAAATGCTCACATGAAATTGTAGAACAAATTTCCAGGGCAAATATTAACTGCATCTTCATACAATATTTACAGTTGGCAAAATTCAGTCCTTCAGTGCACACACCAGAGAATAGGTGCATCTATTGCCGCAAAGATAGAGGGGGAGAAAAAAAAAATCCCACCAGCCAAATGCCAAGAGGTCTGACCTCTGTTTCCAAGTAAACACCGCTTCATAACTGGATTCTTTTGGGCAAAATTTCTTTCTGCACCTGCGTTTATTTATCATGCAGAATTTTGGTGGGGAAAGAAAATCAAGATCTCAGTCTCTGACAACGGCCACAATTTAATGATGTCATAAGAAATGCAGAGCATCAGAGGCTCGCACCACATTCAAGCAATGAATATACCGTGCATTTACCCATTGTTCGTATGTATAGTATTCGGTTTGTAGATGAGGAGATAATAATTATGTAACCTGTGCAATTCAAACCTCATTTATGGACCATCACAGCTAATGTGATAAAGGGGAAGAAAAAAAATCATGCTCTTGAGCTCACATTATCCAGCAAGAACTACCGATGATTATTCAAAATCATTTTAGATTATTGAGGAAGAAGCAGCACAGTGCACTGACGTGACAGTAATTTTATTAGATCAGAAATCTTGGTGAATATCCATTGCGGAAGGGCTCCTTCATTGATACCAGTGATTAATACTTGTACCTGCCAACTGTTCATACTTAATAGTAGGAACATTTGTGTCTTGTGATAAGGAGCTCTGATCAGCCTTGTGTTTCTATGGTTATGAACATCCATCAAAAGTGAAAAATTAGAGTTTGATGAAAGTTTATATGGATCACACACATTTTTTTTTTTTTGATTGATCAGACTGTCATTTCTTCATATATGTTGGACTTCAAAGTTGGCAGGTATGCCATCAACATGTAAACTATATATTATGCAGGGCTCCACACTAACTTTTTTTTTTTGGTGGCCCGATGGGGCCACCAAAATCATCAATTTCAAATTTTTGGTGGCCAGAGAGAAAAATTTTGTGGCCTGAAAAAAAACAATAAAAAACATTAAAGTCCTGTTGTTTTTTTTGAACGAGTCACACACTCACTGCATGCATTTATACATTTCCGACACAAAAAGTTACGAGTTTATTGACATAGGCCCCTACTTTTCAAAAATTTTGGTGGCCCGAGGCGGGCCACCAAATTTGAACTTTTTTGAAATTTGGTGGCCCGACTTTCATTTTTGGTGGCCCCGGGCCGCGGGGCCACTGTTAGTGTCAAGCCCTGTATTATGTCTTTCACTTCAGTGAAACATCATTTTGTCGTTCACTTTAGTGAACATCAGCAATAAAGTCCTTCAGATCTAAGTTGACATTTTATCAGTCCTTTGGTATGCACTCTCAGGGAAACAGACACACTTGCAAATATATTGTGATTGAGGGAGACAAAATATGACTACGATAAAACATGAGCCCAATATCTACAGGTCTTGACCCTCCTTTCCAAGTAAGCCTCATCGCATAAATGCTCTTGCCCTAGACTAATTTTTGGTGCTGCACAAATAACAGTATTGGCTCCCAAATGAGAATTTACATCCTAAATCAATACTCAATCCTTATAAACAATTTATATGTGAAATAGAGATTGCACAAGTGTAGACAGCCTGACATTATATTAGAAATGAGTGCACTACTTGTTTTAAGCTAATAATGTTATCTTCTTGGTAACGTGTGCTATTCAAGTCGGTCTGACGGAAGAGACTAAGTGATTTAGCTCGAAGACCAGATTTGCAGACAGAAAAGCAGCTTGCGCTGTGACATCTGCCAAGCGCGGAGTGCTCTGCCATCGAGGACAGATTCTATAGGTTGATCGAGGCCGCTTTAATTACTGGCCTGTGCACATAATCAAGGGGGTAGAGCTTACAAGAACTTACTTAGGGCTGTCTTGCATTGTGTATGTATTAATTGGCCTATGTGTAGTAGTAGCTGGCTGGGCGCATGCATAAGTAAAGTGCGTGGTGGTGACAAAATGCTCATGCAAGATGTTGCCGAGGTCAGTGTGGAATACAGTCTATGTTTACTACATTGGGAGTTTGTTGAAATCATATTTGCACAATCTAGCAGTCTATGTTTATAATTTGTGGTGTAAATTTTGTGTAAATTTTGTGTAAATTTCGCTTCAGTTGGGATAGTACAGATATTGTAGATTACATAGAAGGAAACCTAACTATTATGTAGGGCTTCTCCATTAGTAGTTACAATGTTACATAATCTACAATATAAATATTTTAAAAATAGAACCAAGAACACCCACTGCAGAAATCTTATTACAGAATGGAGACATCATAAAAATAAATTCAGCATTTTACTGAAGTAATGATGTTGTCCAAAGCCTATTCGCATACACCTCATAAATCAGTTTTCAAATGTCAATTTTTGCAATTTCATGAAGAAAAAAACAACAACAATCCTTGTGCAATCACAAACTATTGCAATATGCATCATTATGCAAAAAAAAATCAGTCCATCTTGATTTATCATTTTTTAAAATCCCAAGCAGTAATTTACATTGCACACTGTGAGTGATGACACATAAAAGCAAAACAGATTCTTTCTTTTTTTTCCACCTGTGGTTCAACTTGCTGCTTCAAAGCCCAGTTAAGGGTGCTCGAGTTCATGCTCCATGCTGTACAGAGATAAAAGTGCTTCACGTACAGCCAAGTGTGAATTTCAGCGAGTAAAATTGTTTTTTTTTTTGTGTGTGTGTTTTTTTTTTTGGTGACACGATCCAAGATTAAGCCCAATAACTCCTGTATGTGAATGGGCCTTTCCTTGGATCTGACGATATCCTTGCCGTCATAAATCAGTAGGTATGTAAACCCCTTTGAAGTCAAGATCTTAATTAACAGCCATTAATAGATTTATGATTCCATGTAATCTTCAGGGGGGGGGGTGGTAATGAGCATTGGGTGCTATAAAGCAATTCACAAAAAGGAAATAGATCGATAAGTGAATCATCGTTCGGTGTTTGAGACAGTTGTAATGTTAGTACAGTTGATTGACAAATATTCAATCGATTCATTGATGCAAAGTCAAGTTTAATTTTTAGATTTGATCATTGAGATAAAATGTCCTCCACTGTTGTTTCTATCCTTTTTGCAAATTGTCTAAACATGAATACTCAAAGCTGGGCTATGTGTGTTCATGACTAACAGTATTGTTCAAGGTCAAAATCAGTGATGAATACAAGCAACAACAATGGCAACAACAACAGCAACTACAACAATAAACACTCAGATCATATTTCATCTCCAAAACAGTGGGACTCATAAGTGATTAATGTGTTTCAATGAAATTAATAAAGAATGTTAATGGCATGAACAGTTGGGTTCAAGATAATTCTCTTGCCATTTTTGTTGAACTTGCACAGTTGTATGTGAATGTCTTCTTATCTATGTGCCCACTCACTTTATAATGATGGCGGCAAGTCTAGAAGAAAACATTGTGGGACACAAATTGGCGTGTTGCCACAGAAATGGGTGGAATGTCGCTAGCAATGTGAGTTTGATGCTGACGCCGACAGCCCGTTTGCCCATGACGTTCACCAGTTCGCCAGTTTGCGGTGAGGGTCAATTTCATGAGTGCGTGTGAGTCAGTTTGCTACGTGGTGGATGGAAACACGTAATGGATGCATTGATGCGAATAAGTGGATCAGTGGGAACCCGTGCACACTACGTTGAGTACAAAATTAGTTTGTATGGAGTAAGGTAATAACCCCGGACACCTGACCGCTGTACAATGTACACTGATGTAGGGAGAGCATCGTATCACCCGATTGTTTTACAACGTGGACTTTATGCATTCTCTCTCCTTCTCTCACTTCTTGTCTTTTCCCTCTTTCTTTCTCTTCCATCTCTTATCTTTTTATAAATGTTCAAAGTAATTAATCACTGCTTTCACTGTATTGTGTCTGTATAAGGATTTTGACAGTGTTGCTAATGTTAGCATTACCGCAGCAGAACTCTGCATAGAGGTTAAAGGTCCTGTTTACCTTTGGGAGCAGTGATTTATAAAATGTTTAAGATATCACATTTGATGCATATGTGTAGGTCTGTTGTATCACAAAACATCCTACCATATAAAAATTTCACAATTTTTAGTCTGGAAACATTTTTATTATAACTATTTTTCATATTTTGTGCATTTAACAATGCTTAACAGCAATTATATTGATTCAAATTTTTACAGTGGTTGTTTCTATCCCTAACTCACATTTTAGAACTATTTCAAAGCACTACAAATGTACCTAATGCTGGGTTTTTGTTTCATCTGCATATGGTAAAATATGCTTTTAATCTTTTTTTTTTTTTTGTATGTTGCAGTAAAATGGGAACATCAAGATTGATTAATATATTATACTGACTGAAAGTAGAGACATTTTGGATTGATTTTTGATTGCCATAATTGTTATGTCTGACTTCTTGATTCCTCTACAATGCTCCAAGTGGCAGTTTTAGATAAATTTGAGTTAAAGTGTTATGGGATAGAAAGTGATGAATTAAATGGGTTTTGTTATGTCTTGTTTTTTGTTGTTGTTGGTTTTTTTTTTGAAATCCAGTACTGTGCTAGTCAACATTAATGTTTTGTATGTATTGACTAGGTCAACATAAATGAACAGTATACACATACTGTTTATATACTGCAGGTCACCGAGGTGTATACATATAAAAAGACATCCATGGGTCTATACACAAACAGACAAGAAGCTTGGGGTAGTAAGATGTACATTGTATGCGACTAAAACCAGCCTAACACTGCTGATCTCTCTAATGAATTCTCATTATGCATTTCTGTCACCCATGTTCATGGTTTCAAAACATCGGAACAAAAGAGTGTAATAAACTCAGGTATGGGAAACCTTCATTGTCAGCTTATGATATAGGAGACACATCATGGGTACATTTTCTCGGAGTGTGTAAGCAGGATGTGACCTAATAACAAATCAGGACGATTTTTGGCCTTAAAATCGACTGGCTATTACTGCACAGAGACAGCTGTTTTGAGGGTAGGCGGAAGATAAGGCAGTGCATGTGGCGCAAAAAGCTCGCACCTCTTTTGCAGAGCTCCCACGCATGCATTGAGTACATTCTTGGAGCACGCATATCTGTCTTGGCTTGTACCGTTCCGACTCTCCATGGGCAACTGTGTACAACGTATAGTCCTATGAAGAAATTGCACATCTGTCCGTCAACTGCTCTTTCTTTCAGAGGAGAATGAGGTTCGGTCCATTTTGCCCTTGAAAATTTGCATGCAGATGACACAATAGACAGAACAACATACAGCATATTTGATTAAATGCCATACGGGGACTAGTGTGGCAGTTCATGTAATTACGTTTTGTAATTCCGCATATTGGTAATTTGGTGCATAAATTTTGTAATTTTTATTATTAGTTTTTGGGGAATGCCCCCCTACTGCCCCCTACAGTACAAACATTGCTTCTTTAATATCCTTCCCATTTCCAGCATTTTTACACATACTTATAGAATTTTTTTACCTTCCTTACCAATGACATAGATAAATGTTGTTTATTATACATGTAAAATCTAATGTTGGTACTGGTACATCTACCTTTTTTTCTGTAAAACTTTAGATGTGTATGTTTCTGGTAGAGATTGAAAAAAATATGAATACATGTATGACTGAATGTTAGGAGGTCGAGTTGAGCAATGAGGTTGAAAGGTGTAAGTTGCTGCACCTTTGTGGAAAAGAGAAAGGGAATTATCGCGGTGGAGCTTCCTGAAATAGAGAGTCAGCTTGTTATCAAATTGGTCAAGGTCTCTGATTGCTTTTTTCTTTTTGGTAAAAATTTGGGAAATGCTAGCCTAACGAGCAACATTCATATGCCAGTCTGCCAACCTGGAAGAGTCAATCAGTATCATTAATTCTATGTTTAGCACTTAATTTGTGTGTCTGTAGATCTGTGATAGAAGACAAGGCTTGCATGTAGTATTCTTGATAGTCCATTTATGGGAATGCTGGACGGGTGTGGTATGTGTGCTGCATGCTGTGTATCTGGGTGGACATTTACTACATGGGACCAACAATTAGTGATCCAGCTCATTGACTGAATTTGCTTTAATATTGCAAGTCACCCCCCCCCCCCCCCACATAATATTGTTGATTGTAATCACCCTGCTCATCTAGATTTGTTTTCACCGTCATGGCGTATGGACCTAAAGTCAAATTGGCTAGACATTATTGTTTGCATATTTTGATATCATTAAAGGGATAGTACAGTATTGGTGGAGATGAGAATTGGGCTTATAACTTTTTGGGAGATACCAAGAAAACACTTATGATATATTACAGAGCATACCATTTTAAGAGGAATTCAAAGTTTATTTAATGAAAATCGGGTTTGGAATGAATGAAACATCCAAAAACAAGGTAAAACAAAGCGATCGTAATAAAGTATGGGTCCCACACTTTATCAGAATGGCTCTTTTTTGGATATCTCAGCCATTTCAAAACCAATTTTCATCAAATAAACATTGAATTCCTCATAGAATTACATGCTCTTTCATATTTCATAAGAGGTTTCTCATTATCTCACCAAAAAATGTTAGAAACCTGAAATTAGGTCTCAACCAAAACTGTACGATCCCTTTAACAGGAAGTATGAATATGTTTGTATAATTTGGGGGGGGGGGAGGGAGGACTTGAAGAGAATGACAATGTTCGATTAGTAGCTGAGGATGGGTATTTTAGGCGCTATCATTATTGACATTTTAATTGTCATTATTTCAAAATGCTCAATAACAACGTTTAGTGGAAGGAGACTATTTATGAGGACGTAACATAGGGGCGGTTACCTAAACACTTTTACAATCTAATAAACATGTTGTCATGGATGTGATTACTATGGTAGTGTAATATAACCGGATTTCTCCAGTTACTGTGGGATCTTTATTGGGTATGTTCGCGGACACCTCACTCAGACTCACAACGATCACATCATATCGCATCATCACGTAGAGAAAGCATCAATAATTCACCGAGAAGACAATCGAAGTGCGATGAAGAAGAACTTTATTACCGTACTCGCCAATCCGGCTACCCGTCAGGACCGGTCGCCTGACACGATGCACCACTGTATCGCCGCACGAATGGCCGATACACACAGCGTTACAAGACTTTAGTGTACAATACACTACAAAACCACGGGGGGACTCCGCGGACACGTCCGCCCCCGACGAGCGTCAGCTCACCACTCCTCGCTCCTTCTACCCGAGCGAGAGTATAACCACGTGCGACCCGTGACCCCCATCGAAACTCGTACGGTCATGGGGTCACCGCACGCCCCCTACGTCCTACCCAGACGTACCAGAGCCAGCAACTTCAGTGCTATAAACTCATTTCATTACAGTAGGAATGGGGCAAAACAGCATTTATACGGGTTGTTTTAAATTACATGCAAACACACACACACACACACACGCAAAGTTACATGAAAACACTTACAATTTTCCAGAAAGTAGAACTGTGTCTTTATGCAGTCTGTTTACAAAGGTTGTCATTGTTTTCTCTGTTTTGGTCTGTGCTAGACAAAGCTCATTGTTTGTGAAGTGAAACATTGCCATATTCTCTGTTTGAGAAGAAAAAAAGACACTGAAAGAAATTAAAAACAGTAGCAGAGGGCAGATCAACCACGTACTGCACTAACACCATGCAAATTGTCACACAGGCCGTAGTGTCAACACGGGACTGCCAATGGTTGGGACTAGGGTGTGTGGGTATTAGGAAGTTGTGAAGGAGTGAACAGTTGATGGGAAGGGGGAAAGGAGAGGGAGGGGTATAAAAGGTCAGTGCTTTCCCCGTCTCTGACACTCGCCCACCCTCGCTTTCAGAAGCTAGGTAGGACGGAGTGCTAACATGACTTTTACCAAGCCAGGAACATGGCAAATTTGATGCATGTGTGTGCCTGGGTGAAATACAGCAAACCATTGATTAGATATAGAATTAAGTGGCTGAGTTAGCATGCAAAGCCACATGAATTGAGAAGCTATTTTTTTTTAAACACTCACAAAATGCAATGAAAATATTTGAAACTTTAATAGTACTTTGAAGAAAGTATGGTTATTCAGTATATGCTGCTTTCTTTTTTTTTTTTCTTTTTTTTTTTTTGAATGCAGTGCTATATTTTGAGTTTTTCAATATGTCGCCGATGCTAATCTCAAAATGGCATACTTATTCCTGCCTGGCACATGAATCTTTCTCATGTAACTTTAGGGTCATGGCTGGGTAGGAAGTGTAACATCGATTTATCGAGGTAGACTTCACATTGTAATATTGTTGTGATGTACAAAATTATACTTTGGGCTTCAAATGGAAACTTCAGAAATTTAATTAGAATATTATGGTCACTGCAAGTAGAATATTTTTACAGATGAATGGAAATGATACCAACTTTACATGTTTTGAATGCAGCTATGCTATTTTCCTGGACATCAACTACAAGTGTATACGTTGGTATATCTTGGTTGTTTAGCTTCTATAGCTTGTATAATTTGTTTCCTTTTCCTCACACACACACACACACACACACACAACAACAACAACAACAACAACAACAAAAGGCAGAATATGTTTTGTATAGAATTGGTGTCAATAAGTCAATGTGCTCTATTTGGTTGAATATATGTGAGAATATGACATTCCCAGATGAAGGGTAGCAATTTATGCTTTTACAGCATGAAATAAGTAATAATTCACTTTCCAAACAACTGAGGTAAGTAGCATTTGATGTCAGGTGCCATCAGAGTTCTGTGTCGAAGTGTCTCTGGAAAAGGCATATTGACTGCCAAGATTGATCACTTACAATTGATATTCACAGGGAGATCATAGCACTAGATGTTTGTCCAATGTTGCTGCCAGCTTCCCCAATCTGGTGAGTTTTCACTGCGTTCATGCACTGTAGATTCTTCTGCAGGGCGTATCCAAGCATTCCCCTTCGATTGCCAGAGTCTGCTGGGTTTATGGTACAAGTAGATATCATATACATTGTATGTAGCTTTGTCTAGTGCTGTGTACATTACACACGTCTGCAGTGATCAGTGTTCACCAAACTCCACGGCGCTCATGTGTGGTGAAATGTTTGAGGAACCATGTAAAACGCATTTATCAAGCACCTTGCAATGTGTAAGCGCAGTTTGATGGGGCCACATGTGTCTTATGGGAAGAATGAAACACAGTGTGTCAAGTGTGTAGGGTATTTTGTGTGTATGTGTGTGTGTGTGTGTGTGTGCGCGTGCTTCTTTTTTTCCCCTCATGGCCCTCTGGTGACTAACGATGACATCAACCCCAACTTGCATTCTGGTTCAAGGGTAAACTATCCCAAGGTTAGTTCATTGACTAGTAGGTGAGCAGTGAAAGCAAAGCTCTTCTTCGACACACTCAAGTTTGCATCGTGAAACTGTCATGCCATCGGTCTCGGCTGTCAAGTCAGCTCATGAGTTACCTACACAAAAGAGCAGTTGTCACATCATCCGATCATGAGTGCGTTTCTGTACCGCCATTCTCTTGCACAGTCTAATCCGACATCGTACAAATTGGTTTTGATTGTGCCTGGTTTAGAATATTACAATGGTTGCACCACATGCTTGGTGGAAGAACGTATTCAACGGCTTTGTCAAGATTACAGTATGATTCACTATCAGGGTTTTGATGCAAGGAGTTATTGCCTACACTTGATGGCTATTAGAATTATTCACAAGTTGTGAATAAATCATCATAGTGAAAAAGTATTTCACTATGATTAGCCAAGGAAGTGACAAGCATTAAGGATAGAAATTGCTTGCAACGTTAGGAAAATAAAGTGTAGATCGTGCTAAACTGAAAAATGTGATAACTTGATCATATCGGGCTCTAAGGCATATCTAATTTTTTTCCTCCTTGCGCCTATGAATGACTGCCATTTTTTTTTTGTCCTGATTGCATACATGCGTCTGCAACTGCTATGTTCATTTTGTAATCCGATGCATAATAAGGCTACTTAAACAATTTTTATACACAAAGCCAAGCTGAATATCACCAAATCTGTGCGCTGAAACTATCATGCAAAGCCTTATTCAAAACAATCAATATTGTTGGATGGATGGTTATATGGCTAACACATGAGACAAGTATCAACTTTTGTTTCCTTTTTTTTGGGGGGGGTGGGGAGGGGAGAAGTATTTTACCAAGGTGGAATCAAGATGGGTGGCTGGTGAAATGAGATGGAACTGGTAATGTGAATGAGCGTGTTTCTACTGAGAGCACCTCGCATCCCTGGCATCGCCACGAATTTTGTCCAACGCAGCACCTCGTATTTTATGACCACTCGAGCTGTTTCTACTGAGCGATAAAATACGAGGTGATGCAAAGGTGACGTGCAAATGCGGCGATTCCGGAAGTAAGGTATTTTTAAGTCACAGATTTGGGTCATGCGCGCACTGCCTGTTACACGATCCGAACCCTGCCTGCTTTGCTACAACTGCGTCGGCTATTTTTTGATTAGCCATTTCTCTTCGTCTTCCCATCCAATATACCCCGAACTAACATACTGGTATCCTGCCACTGACTGATGAGAAATCTTTGGAGATCGAGGGTCCAGTTGAGATTTTCTCAAGGCTGCGACATACTAATGTGGTACTCTCGCGATTCGAGACAATATAAAATGAAATAACGCGGTGTAAAATCAAGTAAGTGATGAGGACTTAGTAATGCAGTAAGTTAGGTTGTTAATCACGCAAGCAATAGGCGATGAATGCCACAATTCACATGTAACGTAACGTATAGGGCCTATAACACATACACAAGCGAGTTGGTACCAACAAAGCATGATGCGAACACGGTCGCTGTGTATACACACGTATTTTGTACACATGTGTGCGATGAACCGATTGAAAAGCGCGGGGAGAAATTCTAGACGTCCGATACACCACGAATTTCGCTACCCGGTGTGTTTCTACTGAGAATCGTCCTTCGCGTCACCACGCATCGACCACCTCAATAGATGGACGACGGAGCACCTCGCATCAGCCGGCATCGGCCACTACCAGATCTGTTTCTACTGAGGAAAAATTCGAGGTGTCACCACGCATCGGCCGGTATCGGCCGGCATCGGCCGGTATCACCACACATCGGCTGGCATCACCTCGAATTTTCGTCGCTCAGTAGAAACACGCTCAATGTCGTGGAGTGTTTTAGCGTTCATCCACTGCTGGATGCGGCGGGTCGTGTGCCTCTTGCACCTCATCAAGCTGACTCAGCCCAAGTCATGCTGTCCAGAAATGGCTACCTGCCTTTTCAGTTTTACTGCTCACGTACGTTGCATCTTACTGCTGGCTTTGCTGGGCTTAAAGGGCACGTAGTCTCAGTCCAAGAGTTTTTTTTTTCTGTTTCAATAGTTACTGTAAAAGTGGTTTCTTTCGCGGTGGTTTTATTTTCGCGCTTTTCACGCTTTGAGGTTGAACCGCGAATTTAACATCACGCGAAAATGTTTTGAACTCGTCGGTTGTTACAATGCTATCATTACCGACCGCGAATTTAAACACACGCGAAAAAGTCGGCACCGATGGAAACCGCGAAAGTTTCTGTACGCGAAAGAAACCACTTTTACAGTATTCTGTTTAAAAAATGATGCAGATGGATTTGCCAGTGTGCCTTAAACCGTCACATCTCGAGACAGTCGGCAGCATCATCAGTGTTGAATGCCAAAACAAGTTCTCCAGAAGGATGCATCATTGTATTCAGAAGTCATAATCGGACCACTTATGATTGACAGTCACACTCCAACACTGTTTCGATGCTGCTGAGGTTTACTCGATACCTTTGAAATGTGTCTGTTTACTGATCTGTCCCCGCCACGTGTGCATGCCCTGTTCAAGGATGACCTGGCGGGGGCCCTCAGTAACCAGCACTCAGAGCATTTACGTTGCAAATAAAACAAAAACAAACTAAAACAGAATGGGGGAAAAAATGATGGTTTCAAATAACCATTTATACTTCCAGAAAAGCTAGAATCTTGTCAAGTTTTTTTGTAGGAAATGTGCATCCATTGGAAAAACCAGAATGTTCAGGTTTTTGTCGAGCCCACCGGAGGTGTGGGGAGACTAAGGGATCCGCCTGCGGCTTCTGTCCGTCTGTCGTCCGTCCATGACGCTACAAAAACTTGAATAACTCTCTACTGAGGACTTCAATTTCAATCAAACTTTGAGGGAAGAGTGGTTATACAAAGTTACACATTTAACCAAACATGAAGGTCACCTCAAGGTCAAAGGTCACAGGCAAGAGGTCAATGAACTTTGGGCCCAATGTTAAGTTTTTACGGCACGTTTTGATTATGACTCATAACTTTTGATGTATATGTCCGTTTGTGACCAAACTTGGATGGTAGATGTCCCTTGGGGAGTTGAAGGTCACCACAAGATCAAAGGTCACAGACAGGGGTCAACAAACTTTTAGGGCCCAATGTTAAATTTTTACGGCGTGTTTCGATTATGGCTCATAACTTTTGATCCCTATGTCCGTTTGTGACCAAACTTCGATGGTAGATGTTCCTTGGGGAGTTGAAGGTCACCACAAGGTCAAAGGTCACAGACATGGGTCAACGAACTTTTAGGGCCCAATGTTAAATTTTACGGCACGTTTCGATTATGGCTCATAACTTTTGATCCCTTTGTCCATTTGTGACCAAACTTCGATGGTAAATGTCCCTTGGGGAGTTGAAGATCACCACAAGGTCAAAAGTCATAGGTGGGTCAATGAACTTCCAGGAGTTAGAAAAACATTAATTTCTTCTACGCGAAAGGGCGAGACACAATTTGGCACTTACCTTGTTTGGTTCAGGACCCTGCACACACCCAACTTGCTGAGCACTGTCTTGAGTGGAAACCACTGATCTGTGTGAGTTTTACACAGAGATCAGAGGTGTCGTCAGACGGGCAGTGAGATCCCCTGCGCCGAGGGTTGATATCATGTGACTAAAAACCAGAATAAGCAAAAATTTACACTGGCAAAAAAAAAAAGAAGAAAAGATCAAACTGCCAGGTTTTGAAAAAAACCCAAAAAACCTTCACATTCTGAGGAGGGTTTTTGATTCTATTTTTTTGCCCACGTACAGGTAGCTGTCTAGCAACTGGAATGAAAAAACAAAAACAAAAACAAAAACATGTTTTTTTGGTGGCGGTGTAAATGTCCCTACTGTCATCAAGCAGACTAGGTCTTTAATTTACAGGAGGAATAGTAGGGGGGAGGAGAGGTAGGCTTCGGTGAAAAGAGATCAATTTCTGCGACAGTGGAAGTGATGTCACTCCCCTTGACATTTTCCCTTTCATTTTCGTCAGGGAGGCTGGGAAAGCATGCGATGTACGCACACTACAAGCTATTTCAGGTCTGATGCAGGATGGAGATTTGTGTTTTATTCATGTACCCTAATGCACACTTACTCGCTCAACTTATCCCTTTGCCACTCTCAGTGATAGACAGTCCACTTAGTATTGGCATTCCATTCTGAGCGTATACTGCACATGCACTAGACAAATTCAAACAAAAAGGAATTAGCAATATCAGTCCTCTACAGGGCTACCAGAAACCAAGAGCATCTTGCTACTTATTAACCTGGTGAAGACGAGTCCCGAGTATACTCAGGCAGGTGTCTATGGGAAACGTGTTTTAGCAAAATCAGTTCGTTCTCAATGGGTTAAAGTGTTCATGTACGATTGTACCATTTATGATCACTGAATCTACTTGCGTACTTAGGTTTTACTTGATACATGTATGACCATAATCTCCCCCCCCCCCCAAACCCACTTTACACCAATTTGCCTTGGGCAATTGAAACTCTCTGATTGTCAAACTGTACAAAATAATGGGTGCTTGCTAGAATACCCACTTAGGCAAGTTGAAGAAATTTCCTTCGTAAGGTCCTGTTTTCCCCTCCCTTTCTTATTTAATCCTCTTTAATCATCTGTTCGTTGTGTGGTTACGAAATTATCACCAAAAAAATTAATGCAAATCTGTTTATAACTTTTTAAGTTATTTTGCAAATGCAGACAAACAAACAGACAGACAAACCAATGCTGACAAGGACATAACCTCCATGGCGGAGGTGAAGACTGATACCACAACATACACTGATGGACCCATCTATCTGCTAGTGATGGCCGATCTCACAGTCCATGTATTACGCATAGCACACAGTGTGGTGTAAGTCTCCGTGATATTGGCATGCAGGCATGGCAGTCCATCCCCCGACTGTACTAGAATCCGACAAGGGGTCGAGTCTGGTGACCTGAATACCAGGGCAAAAGACGAGTAAACAATGCAGATATTTGTTCGTCTGCAAATGGAGGATCTTGATGCAGGCTCGGGCGGAAAACAGACTTTACACTGCGTTGATCAAGGAAATTAGAGTGAAACTTCATCCGACTGTGTTCACAGCGGGATTATCTGCCTTTATCCAAGCTGTGGATTTGTTTGACTGTTGAAATCACATTGACAGAGCAAACATAATATAAGAAACCATACGTATCCAAAACGTTGACATTTTTACCACGAGCTAGGGCGGCTTCTCTATTGTCAATAATGTACAAATCCATTCGTTAACACGTGAAAATCAAACTGGTCTGACTTAACACACAAGTTAGAAGTCATGCAGTTATATATCTTGATAGCCTTTGTGGCTACAGTGTCAGGTTTAACACTGTGTATAATGGTTTGACACTGTGTATGGTTTGACACTGTGTATAATGGTTTGACACTGTGTATGTGGTCCTGTCAAACTTCTAATCTTCTGTGTTGACTACAGCACGTGCCACAGACTGGAAGAAAGGCAGTGCATATGGTCACATCATCTCACAGTGTAACTACACAGTGTACACAATATTGACTAATAACAAATTAGGTGGCTCAAGAAACAGTGCTCTTACTTTTATACAATGGTGATGTTCAAACTCTCCCTGCCTATCATGATGCAATACAGCATGATAACTCTTTTACAGTATACTGTGTTCCCCCATAGTGAACACTGCAGGTTGTGTGACTGTCAGTGAGGTCACATTGTAAGCGTGCATTTGTGACAGCGCAAGTGTTTTGAGAATGCAGCGCCCAAGATGTGTCTCGCATTAGCCTTGCTTCAAAGATTCACTTGTTTTTCTTTCCATGTTCACATGTCGCAGTCATCACGTACAGGAAGTTTTTATGGAAGCCAAGTGTTTGTAACATAGTTACCCATTTTGACATGATGGATGGATTGATAACGGCTTAGGACTCTAATTATTCAAAGATAATTACTAATCAAAAGTGAATGCCAGGAAGTTTTTAAAGCATTTTACAACATGGAAAGGAACTTGTTTTATTTGTGAATTTAATCATGATCTGTTCCTAACTGAAATATAACCATGAAAATTGGTTAAATGAGAAGATAATTCTTATGAAATCCTTCTCAGTGAAGATTCTACTCCTAGTATTTTGTGTTTGATAGCTCAGTATCCTATTTCCTGTTATGGTTAATAGTTCTTTGTATCACCAATCTGTTGTCTTCTTTATCATTGTTGTACCATTGCCATACTGTAGTACTGACAGTCCATATCCAGGTGTACATAATAAAATAATTCTTCTTCTTTTTTTTTTTTTTTTAAAAAATGCACAAGTTTTATAGTATTGGTCATATTTGTACATCACTATGACTATATGTCATGTCTTAGGGACAGGCCCACTCTAGGACGAAGAGTACTAAACCAATTTACATGATTGTGTAAAATATGGTTACTTGTTACATTCGATTTTGATAAAGTGTCAAGTGAAGAGAAAAAAATTGAAAGAGGAAGGAAAAGCCTGCCACATATTGGCCAGGGACAATAGACATGAAGTAATTACCACATTATTGGCATTCATGAGAGTACTTGAATATGAGATTGTATAACATGCAACCTGAAGAAAGAAATGGGTAAGAGATATGTACTGGAGCTGCAGAAGTGGCCACTACAAGAGCATGGGTGATCGATTTGAAATAAAGTGATTAAAGAGTGTGAAAGCAAGATGAAAGTGTATGGCCATGGTGCAGAATGTATGTACGGAACAGACTCCACACATCAAGACAATTTTCCCTTGTACTAAATAGACTTCATTCTGATCGGCCAGCATATTTCCAGGTTATTTAAAGGGGAGAAAAAAAAAAAGATTGCTTCAACTACGGTGCAATGCATGACAAAAATCAGGGTTTTGGTTCAACACTTTTCTTCACCACAATCTATACCCGGCATTCCGACATTGTTATTGACAATGGTGTATCCTTCACTGTTTCAACCAGTAACCATCCAAACAGGCCCAGTGACCATCAACTTTGGCTGTACACTTGCCACCATATATAAGTGGAACTCGGCAGAATGGGAATATCGCTTTAACAGGACATATCATGGCACTATGATAATAATAGATTACATTTACATAGCACTTAATACAAAAGTTGCTAAGTTCTTTACAAAAGAAGCATAAATTCATACTAACTACAATAAGTTTGATAATACAATACTACTACTATAAACAATAAACATAAACACTAACATACCAATGAATTGTTTAAAAGTGTTTCACTAGACATGAACACTAAAGGGCTTTTTACACTTGTAAATTTTTGCTTAGCCCCGGACCAACGGTGGGGCTAAGGGGGGGCCTTAGCCCCACCGTTGGTACGGGACTATCCTTAGCCCACTTTCTGTTTACACTCGTTTTTGCCAAAGTGGGCTAGCCCCACCGATAGTACGGTACTATCTGGCCCTGCAAAATAGCAGGGGTTAGCACCGCAATTGCGGTGCTAGCACCGCAATTGCGGTGCCAAGCAAGTGAGTGTAAACAGAACGAAAAAATAATCCTGGGCTAAGCGACGGAGACGAAGTGCGACCCTCACTGACCAATCAGAAACGAGGATATCAAGTGCTGCCGGTGCGTGCGTGTACGCATACAGTACACAGCGTAATTATGAATATTCATGTGGTTTGGAAAGTCCGGGGCTAAGAAATATGAGTGTAAAAAGGTTAGTTTTCTCCTTAGCCCCGGACAAGAGATAGTACGGGACTAATTGGCAAGTGTAAAAAGCTGAAAAAATTGGTACGGGACTAACGATAGTCCTGGGTCAGAGAAAGTCCGGGGTTAAGAAACACAAGTGTAAAAAGCCCTTAAATGTATTATGAAGAAATATGCAACAAAGGCAAAGGGTTTTATTGCCTGACAACATACCACGAAGTCCTTGGCATGCTGAGCCCATTTCTAAAAATTGTAATTGGATATTGCGATTTCAAGATTGTGGAAATATGCTTTTGCAAATTTATCAAAATGCAATGTCCCTTTAAACCAATTGAAAAAACATCATCTGTAATGAATGCATTTTATACAGGTAGATTATAATCTAATGTTTGCATGGTGCAAATGTGATATGTGAGCCCATTTTTTTGAACTTTGCCTAGCATATGGATGACTCAGTTTTTTACTTTTTTTCCACCCTCTGTAATGGAACAAAGACTTTACTCCCGACTGGTTCCATTTAAACAGGGGTGACTGTAAACTCGTAAGCGACAATGTGGATATGCCGACAGGGGTAGAAAGACTGAAAGTATTTACACTGATCACCAGACCTTGCATTGTGGTCTGTATTTGACTGGTGGAAGGGAAGAGGAAGCGCAGGATTCGTGGAAATAAATTTGTAATCGTGACCCAGACCCATTGTCGGGCTCTGCATGAATTGCACTCGCAACATTCTGTCAACACTGCTGGAGTCCGTGCAAACATGTCTACAGGTGTGAAATTTGTCTAAAAGAAAACAAAAGAAAACAAAAAAAAATGCTGTTCTTATTTTGGAGTTATAAGGTCTCACTTTTTTCTTATGCGTGTGGATGAAGGTAGTTTACCTTTCTCCCCTTTAAAAAAAAAAAAGAAGAAGAAAAAGTTGAGTACATTTTTGGGTACATTTTTGCCCATTAAGAAAATGGGAAAAAGAAATGCATGTCTATTTTCTCATCGATACCTTGGATTAGTCCAAATAAGACAGGATTAAAGTGACTGATTGTATGAATTGTCTTATGTTTTCTGGTAGTTTCATGCATAGTATTGAGGGAAATTATAGAGATATGAAATCTTGATGGGGACAAGGAGATTCTAAATAGAGTTTAACAAAAAAAAAAGCAAACTTTGATGTTAAAAAAAAAAGAGAGACTAAAGATGCTTGGAATGTATTCAATGTATTGCAGGAAATTCATATTTTGTCATTCATACTCAGAAGCACAACATGGCTGAAATAAGATAGGGGATCGCTAAGAATTATTCAAATTGTCATACCCAAAACGTGATTAAGCTGTATCTGTTTTCATTACCAAGGATAGATATCCTGTGCAGTATTGAAATTGGCAAGATAATTGACAGCAAGGACCGGGTATTAACTGCATGTAATCCACTTTAGGCCAATCGCGGAGTAATTGATGCAGATCTAGACAACTAGGCTAGAATGGAGAGCACACGCCTCATAGCTAAAACTTCTAGTGCCCGATCTATAGTGCCGGTCCCTGGGTTAAAGCAAGTGCGGCCAACAGTGATTGTGTCACGGCATGCTGCAGGAATGAAACAAGGATGTCAGTTGTTGCTTTTTTTGGTGGTATTTTGGGGGGTTTTTTTGTTTTGTTTTGTCTTGTCTTGTCTTGTTTTTTGCCAGAAATATTGCAGATTTCATGAGAAATGCTGTTTGATATTGCAAAAATGTATTATGACACGTCTATTACATTAAAAGCAAAAACACTTTTTTCCACCAAATGATGCCTTTTCAACCATTAGAAGACTGCAATGGCATTTACAAGGTTGGCATTCATGATAAAATTCATTCGCCATGTTCCGCGAGCATACGGTCTGGCCTATGACAGTCCTGTTAACAGTGCAATGTGACAAGAACACCATGTTTTCAATCCCATTGAAGCTCTTGATTAAAGGCATAAGAGGATTTTTCAGAATAATGCACTTTGATATACATTTCACTTTCACATTTTTTCTCAGGGGGAGGGGGAGGGGAGGGGATGTGCTCTGGCCTAGGTGTGTGTATTGCACACAAGGATATTATCACTTGTGTGCATGTTGTGTTTTCTGAGATGAGTCCTTTTTCAAGATTTTGTTTCACTGCATGGCAGAAAAATATATGGGAAAATTGGGAAGGAATCAGGCAGAAAATTCCCACTTTTGAGTAGGAGAAGTGGTCATGTACTATAGATTTTACCAGAAAGTGAAAGTTTTGACTAAACGTGATGACGGAGAAGGAAGAGGTCAGTAGAATAGTGAACAGAATGTCATGAATGCTGATGAAATCATGACCATTCTTTAGTGCATTTTGTAACTTCGTGTCCTGTGAGATCTTCGAAATAGAGATATTTACATATACATATACACGTGTGTATATCTTGAGTACTCTGCATCTGAAGAGAAAGTATATGAGGTCACAAATTGCTTTTTCTGGCCAATCTGAGCTTGCTCATTTCACGTGTGAATAGGGTCTGAACTTATCCACCACTGTCTGTCATTACACAATCGAAAACTGATCACTGGTGCCTTGTGGTGAACCAGAAATTCCTAGAGTTCCCCCAAAGCGTCAGGCACGCAAGAACCACCCGTAGTCTCTTTGCCAATGCTGTCGGCTTGTGAGGAGTTCGTGGTAACCATTAAAGGACAAGTTCACCTTCATAAACATAAGGATTGAGAAAATGCAACAATATTAGTAGAACACATCAGTGAAAGTTTGAGGAAAATTGGACAATCGATGCAAAAGTTATGAATTTTTTTAATTTTTGTGTTGGAACCGCTGGATGAGGAGACTACTACAGCTTGTGAGTCATATGCGTACAAAAGTATAAAGAAAGTATAAAAGAAAATTCAACATATTTTCACTTTTTTCGCATAATAAAAGAGCAATTGACTTTCCTCTTTCTAAAGGCAGGGGGAATAATATTACCCATAACATTTATCGGTAACGAGTCAGGGGAATGTGTACTTTTTTCAAAAGATGGAATTTTGTGAAATTCTTTTTATATTTTCCTTATATTGTTGTACGCATGTGACATCTAAGTTATTCATACACTGCAGTAGTCTTCTCATCCAGCGGGTACTGCAAAAAAACTTCAAAAATTCATAACTTTTGAACGGATTGTCTGATTTTCCTCAAACTTTCAATGATGTGTTCTACTAATATTGCTACATTCTCTCAATCCTTATGTTTATGAAGGTGAACTTGTCCTTTAACATGTTCTCTCTGTCTTTTTTTCTCTCTTGCAGGGAGCGAACATCTTGCTGACGGACGATGGTGATGTCAAACTTGGTAAGGAAGACACTCCACACACTTTTGTGGCAATGCGCCAGGGAAAACTCGGAAACTAAAACAATAGTGGACATCCTTCCCGCTCTTTTAGGACATTTGTCATATTTCATTGTAGTTGATGGCTATGGTACAAGGTGTCAATTGTTGTATTATTTTCAGAGCCGTCAAAGTCTCCCTGATTCTCAAGGAGACTCCCTGAAAGCTGACATTTCTCATTATGTCCTAACAATAGAATTCAAAAGCCTCCCTGCGGGTGTTTCACAAAGAACTTAAAGGACAAGTTCACCTTCATAAACATGTGGGTTGAGTGAATGCAGCAATATTAGTAGAACACATCAGTGAGAGTTTGAGCAAAATCGGACAATCCGTTAAAAAGTTATGAATTTTTGAAGTTTCTGCTCAGTCACAGCTGGATGAAAAGACTACTATAGCTTGTGATGTCACATGAGTACAACGATATAAAGAAAGAGTAAAGAAAATTCAACATATTTCCATTTTTCTCCCATAACAAAAGAACACTCGACTTCTCTCTTTTAGAAGGCAGGAGGAATAATATTACCCTTAACATACGTCAGTAGCAAGTCGAAGAACTGTGCACTTTATTCAAAAAGTAAAGTTTTGTGAAATTCTCTTTTTATTTTCCTTATGTAGTTGTACGCATGTGACATCATACACTGTAGTAGTCTTCTCTTCCAGCAGTGACTGCGCAGATACTTAAAATATTCATAACTTTTGAACGGATTGTCCAATTTTCCTCAAACTTTCACTGATGTTTTCTACTAATATTGCTGCATTCTCTCAATCCTTATGTATATGAAGGTGAACTTGTCCTTTAAGTCGATCTTAAATTTGAAGATCAACTTAAAATTATTATAGGCTGTGTGTGACTTCTATAATATTCTAATTCTTATACAACAATGAACATTTTTGAGATTTTTTTTTCTCACAAGCATTAATCAACAAAATAAAATAAGGGACAAAGGATTTTTTCTGTAAATTTTTGTAGCAATTTCAAGTGAATTCTGAAAACCTAAGATAAAAATGAAAAGAGAAACCAAAAGCATACCATAATTCTAAGTAGCCTTAACTTTTAAGTTCTTTGTGAAACACCCCCCTGATTTGATATCATTTTGTCCTATTGAGATGCATTTAATGGTATGGAATTAAAGTTAGTTATTCTTGATTGCTCTTTGGTTTTCTCCCTGATTTTGGTGTGAAAATGTTGGTACTCCTACATTTTCATATCGTCTTTTTTTTTATTTCATAATAGGACTATGCAGATTATTACTGTGTAAAATCATATTCTTTTTTCCCCCTGAAAGGATTATTCATATATAGAGATGAGAGGTTGATATGTTTGCACTGGAATTCTGATATCAGTCATGTCCATTCCTCGAGAAAATTAGCTATATTTGTTATTGATTTCGTAAAGATGTTGATTTTTTGTGCCATACTGCTAGAATCTGTTGTATTGATACAGATACATGGCACTGGAAAATTTTCTGCATTGAACATATATCTGGGAAAGACATGAGTGATGGGAAACTAGAAATGTAAAACACTTGTGAATATGACATTAGCGATGTGGAATTTTCACACATTTTGTGCTCCATTTCCAAATGATAACATGCAAATTTGTATATTCTTTTATGCAAAATCACCCTGATCTCTTAAATCAATACCAAGAGAATTCCTGTAAAATTTACCCAGCTTGAAATATTTGTCCTGCAAATGTTTCAATTTTTAAAGATTTTTTAATTCATTTTTTAAAACGATAGCACTGTATAGTTCATACTCGTTTTATGTCATACAATTATGAATATCTTGAACAGTCAACCTGCAGAAAAACCACAGGACATCTATTTTGAGTGAAGTGACGTTATGTCATCAAAGTTGACACCATTACATGTTCCTCGTTCGTTTTATGTCACTTAAAGCTGCTAATAAATCACTGTGATGATGATTATGATAGGTGTAAAATTCTGTCGGCCACCACAAACACGGCCTCTGCGGTAATTAACTCACATTTTCTCAATTAAAGTGTCAGGGTTTGAGAGTGATAAAGTTGTGTGACAAGGTCTAACACTACTTTCATTTTTTTTTTTTGGTGAGGTTATGGCAGAATGAGTTTTCATCGTGCATCGGATATCGGTGGTTTTTAATGACAGTTTTTACTGTTGTGTGTGTGTGTGTGTGTGTGTGTGTGTGTTTCTGTCTGTCTGTGTGTTGTTATTTTCTTCAGCAAGCTGGCATGCTCGCAGAGCTGGGCATAATTGAGAAATCCATTTAGGGATGGCTGCGCAATTGTCCATGCCAGGACAGTGCTAAGTGATACCATTTTCACCATGTCAATAATCTGTCATTGAGTTTCCTTCCTCATGGCTTAGATAGAGCCAAGCCCTATGCCAGCCCCAAGTTCATTTTACTTAAATGGGGCTTTACCGAGGATAGGGGGGGGGGGGGGGAGGGGGGGAGGGGGGGCACTGGTACGTGTAGGTAGGAAGTGTAGAATATTTAGGGTTTAATCACACCATTCTGTCGAGGGAAATTGGGAATGGGGAATCAATTCATGGCAAATGATGGTCATTTTGGTGAAAATTGCAATGTTTACAACCATTCTCTTCCTGCCCCATGGCATGGTAGCTTTCTGAGGCCATCCATTTTTGCTGCTGAAGTCTACATGGCTGCCCAACTTGCTCTAGAATGTGCATGCTAATTAAAAAAAAAAGAAAGAACATTTACATATATGTATGTATGTAGGGCCTACATGTTTATAGGCATATATGCATAGAAAAACACTCCAGTACAGCAATTTGAGCAAGTGTTTATGTTGTAAAAGTTTGCCATTGCAAAATATGGAATCCTGAATCCATCCCAAGTTTGGTCTTTACGAGTAGAGTAAGTGTCATGATAAACAAAAGATAGTATTTCTTACTCGCATTCCAAAACCAGTGCTGATGTTCAAGTTCTAATAATGTAGGCATTTGTTGAGAAAAGGTAATACATCATTAAGTGAAGCAAAGATAATTTCCTGTTACAGCATGGCTTTGAGAGGAGGACTGGTGTGTTTTCTATGAAAGCCCCAATATCCAAACATAATATTGCATTGATAGACTACATGTACATGAGAATGTATTGTCTTGGACATTGCTCTCAGCATGGCAAATTATATCACAGGCACTGCTTTTGATTATTATCATACTCAGTAGTCTCTTTCTTTGCTTTATGTAGTATTACATCTTCAGGGACTGTGTTTCTGTGTGTTTGTTTGTATTTTTGTTTCTTTTGACAGGGAATGTAGAATTTGAAAAATAACAACATGACCATATCATTTCATCTGTTAGGCAAACCAGAAACCCCTATTGCTTTTGTGAACACTTAAATATGTGTCACCTGACATTGAAGTCTATTCTGATCTCTTTCCCTGATTGATATGATGCAAAATCTTTTCTAGTCAATAATGGATGCAGATTCTTAGAAATGACATTACTAAAAATGTGATTCAGATACTAGACAAACTCATATGTGTCCTGCTATAATTCATGTTACCACAAACATCATTTCCTCCGCCTTTCGTTGAAGTCATGTCGCAAAATCTCCCCTTATGCTGGTATTATGCGTACCCATGAGGATTTCAATTTTATCTCTCACTGACAATGGATACAAAGTCCACGAAGTGATGATGCAGTATTTTGTGATGGCCTAGGTTTTAAAGCAAACAATAACATGGGTATCCTCTGAATCACAGTTGTGATTATTGTGTGTCTGCTCCAAAGGGTGCCGAAAACATTGAATTTTTGGATGACATGTCCGCCCAGCTGTTCATTCCATGTCTCATTTTTAGCAATCCTTGAAGTGATTTAGTCAATCATTATTTTTTTTCTTTTATTATTTTGTATGCCCAATATGATGAAAGGTCTAAAGGATTTGGTTTTGTTGTTTATGATGACGTTGTTGTCGTTGTTGTTGTTCTTCTTCTTCTTCTTCTTCTTCTTGTTTCTCTTTCAGTAGTACATGAAATGACTATGATATGGCAACACACGATAATTTGACTGCATAGGTTTAGGCAAACAAGCAACATTTCTCTCGTTCATTGTGGTTTTTTTTTTATTAACTCGTTTCAGCCGACTTTGGCGTCTCGGCGCAGATCACACAGACGATGGCAAAGAGGAAGTCTTTCATAGGCACTCCATACTGGATGGCGCCAGAGGTCGCTGCCGTCGAGAGGAAAGGAGGCTACGACTTTCAGGTGCGTCCACGTGAGATCTCAAAGTGTAAAAAACCCGTTGCAGTTTTCCTGATGTGAACTTTATTGCCAGATAATATGACAAGTACAGCATTCAAAATGATTGATTTATGCGAGTTTACATATGTTCTTCATGGTGTTACCAGACAAGGAATTAATGTCAAAAAGTGTAGACTTTGCTAAAGGTTACGTATACTAAAGAGCACCAACAGGGATATGGACATGTGGGATTAAAAAGTGCGACTATAATTTGTTAGCACAGGTTAATTTGTGAGTGGATGAACTTTCAGATCAAATGTCGCCCTCCCCAAAGAAAGTGTTATCATATCTGTCATGGGGTTAATCCATTGCTTGTGTTCATCAGACGTAATCTCCATATATTATGACGAGTCATGTTAGCCAAGTGATTGACCCCAAAAATATTTTGTTATCATTATTTTGTGTGTGCATATGTATATACCAATGGAATCTGTGTGTGGTAATGTAACATAATCCTTACCTCATCTACTTTGAGGAAATTAAGGACACAACGGACGACGCCCTAGCCTGCTGGCTTGGCAGCCTGGACTTTGACTTTGTATACATGTATGTCATACCATAAGAAGATCTATTTCAGTATATCATGCACATGTGATTAAAACAAACATTGCTGCTCTGTGAAAGCATGGGAAACTCCAGCAACTCTACATTGTATAACTCTTGAACTGTCTGGTCCAACGTTGATAGAACATCCTGTCTTTCTGATTCTACTCTTTTTATCAAAGTCAACTGAAAATGGATTGTAGCTCTTTGAATTCATTTACAATGAGTGTAAGTGGAACAATGCCTTTGACTGACATCATTTTGCTACAAAAAGTATTGTGTGAAAAGGGTGCTTGTTCGCACTTTGTGGAAGTTCTTGGAAGATGTCAAGAACTATTTAACGCATACATTTCAGGCGGTATTATCAACTAGATCACAAACATGTGATGAGGGAAAGGGGGGATGCCAGCCAAAGCAGGTCAGAATAATTGGCCTCGTAGCAGGAAGTACTTCTGCTTTTTCAGGCGGGCCACAATGTAGGCATCAAGATCCTTGTTCAGTTCTCTAGAGAACGAAAGCAAGGCATGCCGGTGCCAGTAACTGCGACCACGTGGAGGAACAAGGAATGATACGGAAATGAATGGGTCCTACTTTTATAGGCGGGGAATTCTTTCCAAATGTCTCCAGTTCTCTGGCATGAAAAATCACCCACCATGCAATCAAGATGCAATGACAGCCAGCCAGCCCAGGCTGCAGGGTAGAGCGATAACATAGGCTGATTGTTGAATGGGCGGTGCTACGCTTTAATTCCTGACCCCCGGCAAAATAAAGTAGACGATTAATTTTCCCCGGTATTCAAAGTCTCCTTTCCTCCTTCCCCACCCACACACTGTTACTCATCTCGCCAAGGTTTCCATCAAATGGATTTTTTTTTTAGCAAAACCTAACGGTCTATCTAAACTGGATTTTGAACTGTTATTATTAGTACCAGCCATTTTCATGCAAAGATTATCCTGCACCATGCTCTCAGTTTATGAGAGTGTCAGAATTCGTACTGGTGCTCCCTGCTCAGAATGTGAGCACTGCATGCATGTTTTACTGTACCTTGCGGGGGAAAGTGCTATTGAACATGTCCATGATGAAATGATAGCTACAAGCCGCCATTGGATCATTGCAAAAGTCAAGGACATGGGGCAAAAAATATATAGAGAGAGAATGATACATTCTAAGATGATTGTTATAATCAAACATGTAGATTTTGACTCTTTATACCATGAAGGCAGATTGCAAGAAGTTGGATGCATTTGGAATGTGGTGTTTACTGTATACGGCGAATATTTCGCGATGTTTTTATTTTCGCGAATTTCGCGAGTCAGGTGCTATTTGCGAAATTAAGGACATGCAAAAATATTGACTCTGATCCCGATGTGGATGTGACGTACGCATGTTCATTTCTCCGTTCAGTACAGGACTCCATGATCGCGAATTTACCACTCGCGAAATCGTCGGGAATTCCCGATTCGCGAAAATTTAGACTCGCAAAATACATGGCGTGTACAGTGTATTATAGAACGCTAAAAATTGCATGAAATTTGGAAAACATAAGACAAAAGATGGTTTACTGTAGCAAATGAAGATTGGTTCAGCTGTGGCTAGTCACATAAAGAAAGGGGACAGTCACTCAAACGCTCCCTCTCTGTGGACTCTTTTTCCTTTGAAGGGAAAGCGGTAGAAAAAAAGGAGGTGAGGAAGACCAATAACAACTTGGACTGGAAACGCTAAGATATATGCAGGACTGAGTTGCTCAGCTGCATCCTAGCAGGCAAGAGATAGGGAAGGCTGGTGTGAGCTCATCCATGTCACATCAGCATGTACCTGGTATGTGTGCCATTTCAACTCATGATGATGATGATGACTCTTCAGGAATGGCTAGGAAGAATAGTACCCTTTTTATTTATTTCTTCTTTTGTCAGTTATGTGCACCAGCTAACATACTCTTCGATGAGCACTTTATATGCCAAATATTTTGGCAGATTTTTATTTTCATGAATTTCGCAAGGCTGGAGCTGTTCACAAATTTAAAACAAGTATGAACTCTGATCCCGGCATGAATGTGACATGCATGCATGCATGCATTTCTCTGTTCAGTGTTGTACTTCCCAGTCGCAAATTTAAACACTTTCAAAATTGTCAGGAAGTCCTGATTTGTGGAAAATTAGACTTGCTATTAGAATGTATGGCGCATACAGTACATTCTAGCGTGAAGGAAAAAAAAATATCAGCTGAAGCAGACAGATTGATAAGGCTCAATGATGAGAAATTATAGTATCACTCTCTAAAGACAGCTGGGAAGAATGGAGTTTTTTTTTTGGTGGTTTTTTTTTTTTTTTTTTTTTTGCGGGGGGGGGGGGGGGGGGGGGTCTTACTATGTCTGTTTTATGTGCCAGAGCTTAGTTCTTTCAAGTCACAAGCAGAATCCAGTTGGAAAGATTTCACAGAATAACAGATGAATAATCAATAGGGTTTATTGTCGAGCGATCTGCCAGGGAATAGGGACAAAATTGGATAAGTTGTATTAAATGGGATCAATTGTGGCAGAACTACCACAATGATTGCGTGACCTCCTTCACATTGCTCCATTAGCCTTTGCTCGCTTGAGATGAATGGATGTGGCGGTGGCTGTGGTAACATGTCTCCTGCCACACCCCTTTCCAAGAAGCGCCTCCAATCAGTGGGGGGACCTGGGAGACCGCTTCTCGCTTGCCTGCTTGCGTGCCGGAGTGCTTGCGTGCATGCTCGCTTGCCTCACTTGCAATGCTAAACATCACAGCTGTCTCTGTGTTAACAGACTGCATAGTGGGTCCCCCTGGGCACTGTTGATTGCGGAGCATCTTAAAGCCCCCAGTACCCGTTTCGACAGCGACAGTACATGTTGAGAAAAGTTGGTCAGGTCTAGCCCAGCGCTGTTGATAATGACTAGCAAAGTCTACATGGGAGCACCAACACAGATATTGGGACTATTGGACCAGAACAATTTAGCCAATTTGTCATTATGTGAAATATCGTATGTTAGTAATTTAGTCTTCAAAATGTGACATACTTATGTATGACTGATTAGTATAATTATGTATAATTAATTAGTTAATTAACCACATTTCTACAGCACATATCACCATAGGTGTACATACCGTAGTAACTATTCACTTTGTAAATAGAGAAAGAAAAAGGAGCAGGAGAAATAGACAAAAGAAGATGAAGAGATAACATGCAAATCATTTAACTTTTGGAAAACACAACAATCAGTATTTATATACATTGTATTGACATTGATAACCACTGATAGCAATACATATAGCTTTGCCTATGATTCTCTTGCTTTTATTGTCCCTTTTTGTGTGTGATTGTAAAGGATTTAATGTTGAAACATTTCTCTAAATTGTAACTGTAGGGCAAGGGGGTGCTAAAGTGTGTCATTGCTGTTTTATGAGATTTCACAGTTTCTGTCAAAATTTTCCTGTAGATGGCACTTGTTCCGTTAGTGATTCCAAAATAGAATTTTGTTCATGTCAGGATTTTAATCCGAAATCTTCCTGACATTCATGTTCTATTTTGGCTCCCTTCATATGATGTGAAAGGAGAATGCATTTCTGTAATACTTTTTTTGATGCTACCACCCACCACCCTCCCCCAAAAAGCAGCAGCAAGCAAACGAAATGAAACGAAACAAAACTTATCCACTAAATGTACTTGAGGCTCTACTGTTGCTATGAAGATCTGTGGAGTAGAATCGTTGATAATGATGTTTTCTGAGAGTCTAGTTGATATGCAAAGTATACCATAACTTTATACCCAACCTTTAAGTCACATGTCATGAAAGCAGAAACGTGCAACTGGTAATTGTTGGAGCAGTGCAACCCTCTGTGCATCCTGATGTTTGAGATTTCCCTGCATTTGTTTGCCGGGGGTCTGGGCAATGCGCCGTTGCCATTGTGGTGAAGAGGTTGCTGTCGGCCACACATCAGTGTGGATGACATCCCAGCAGACGCAGGGGCAGAGGGGTAGAAATGTCAATAACCTCCCAGGGGACACACACCTACAGACACACACCTTACATACATCCATAGACCCCCCTGTAGACATAAGCACACTGCACATACATCAACACACACACACCAACACACCCGGCCACCTTGCTTTCACTCAGAATGCAGATCGAGATGTTAATGTGAGCGACACATTTAATTATACATCAAGCTCAGTAAATATCAGAGCCATTTGCCTCCTGTGTGTGACCCAGCTTGAATGGGGCTGGTTGTCCCCCCCCCCCCTTTATGTAGAGAGGGGGAAAAAAAAAAGAGGATGCATGCTCCTTGGTGAGAAGACAGTAATGTCGATGGAGGTATTGCTCTGTAACTTGTGGCTTCATTTCTTTCGAGTACTTCGTCGCCATGTTACTTGACATGTCAAACGGCAATGAAACAATGATCATGATTGGCAATTCAATCGGACTTTCTGCCGAACGTATCTCACAAAAGTCTTGTACACGATAAAAAATGTAAATTCAATTGGACTTTCCGCCGAACGTATCTCACAAAGTCTTGTACACGATAAAAAATGTAAATATGTTACATTATTTCTCGCAAGTAACCATGTACAATGTATACAGTGAACACATGTGTAACCATCATATAAAACCTGTGATATTGGTTAAAATATAATGATTCAAATGGGAGAAAAGAATCAATATCATACCAACCCTTTTCAGTTTTTTTTTTTAAACCCATCTCTAGCCAGCAAATATGTGGTGGTGACAGAGGCTTTATTCATTTAACCCTTTAGCAACTGAAGATTCTGTATACAATGACCTATGATTCCCTGGAAGGTATAGCAATGTTGCTCTCATTTCAACATCTTTCTAAATTATGTAACATAGCTCACTGCATGTTTATTTATGTCTATTAAAATTTTTGTTTTATTTGAAAGCCTATTAAGGCTTTACCGAGAAAATTGTGTGTCACAAAAGTAATTCTGACATACTTTTGTTGACTTTTGACCTCTTTCAAATTTCGTAATTATACATTCTATATGAAAATAAAAAATGGTAAAGCATAAAGCTATTAAAAGAACACACACGAACGGGTGGTTTCGGGCATTTTGGGGAGTAATAAGATGGACGGTTTTGGGCATTTCAGTTACTAATAGGTGAATGAGTTAATCAGATTTAATGTCGGCATGTCAAAAGGAATATCTTCATTCAATTGTGTGCATACATGTACAATGTATGTCAGCGGCAGACTTGTCAGGCTGTGACATCATCACTTTGCAACTGTTGTTGTTACTATTGAATATCAGTATTTTGCAAAATGGTTTAAACTTAAAAAGTTCCCAACTTTCTCATCTTAAATCCTGTCTTCACATCCTTCCCATTTGCTATTCCGTTTGTGTGATGTAACTCGTTTATCTATGACAGTCAAATTAAGCTCAAATTTAACACCATATGGAATAACAGCAGTTTTAAATCATACTTCTTGCTTGTTTGAACGATACAATACAAACTAGGATACTCCCATTAACTTTTCACAGAGAATGCTGTCCATTATGCATATGTATTTTTTCTTTTTATGCTGAATACAGTCTGGAGATTTTAAAAAAAAACACACACACACAAACAAACACTACTGAAATGTTGAATGTCATGGGAACCTCACATTCACTATATTTTCTCCTTCTGAAATAGCTGGGTTTGATAAACTAAATTGGTGTCAGAATGGACCTAGAGGAAAACTCCAACTGAGCCAGAGGCTTGGTCATTGACCTATGAGGGCGAAAGATGCGCCACGCTTTAAAACTGGGCTCACTGGAGCATTACTCATGCCATTGTAATCAATGCCGCGGTGTCCAATATTTCTCAACTGTTCAGCAGATGTTTGCAAAATAATGCCAGACAATATCTTTGAATATCTGCGCTACTTTTGTTAGTTTTTCCTCTTTTTTTTTTGTCTCTATATGCATTTCGATGAATTCAGATTTTTGATTTTGTTTTTCCGTGGAAAGGAATTTAGTTGATGTAATGTTTGAGCAAAAATGTATGAGGTGTCGGGCAAATAGTGTTGGGAGTCATTGTCTGAATTTCCAGCAACTATTGGAGGTTAACAACCTCAGCTCTGCATTCTGTGCTTCTGTGCTGCAGACGAAAGAGACCCCAAAACACTGAAAAGAAGACAAAGCCAAACCAAAAATGTATGGCTTTCCTTTGGGAACATTACCCAGGCATCATTGAAGATATTAAAGGACAAGTCCACCTTCATATACATGTGGATTGAGTGAATGTAGCAATACATTGTTGTATTAGTAGAACACATTTACTTTACTTTTTGAATTAAGTGAACATTTCTTCGACTTGCTACTGACATATGTTATAGGGTAATATTATTCCCCCTACCTTCTGAAAGAGAGAAGTCAAGTGTTCTTTTGTCATGTGAGAAAAGTGAGAATAAGTTGAATTTTCTTTATTCTTTCTTTATATCGTTGTACTTATGTGACATCACAAGCTATAGTAGTCTTCTCATCCAGCCTTGAGTGAGCAGAAACTTCAAAAATTCATAACTTTTGGACGGAATGTCAAATTTTCCTCAAACTCTCAATGATGTGCTCTACTAGTATTGCTGCATTCACTCAACCCACATGTCTATGAAGGTGAACTTGTCCTTTAAGAATTAGTTTGGTGTTTAGCAACAGGTTACATGTCTTGACCAGTGCATGCCTAACTGCAACATATTATGTGTACTGTAGTATAAAGATCATATTCAGCTCTGAATGCAAAGTATAGAATAAAGTTGTGAAGTGAGTGTATGGCAGAAAGAAAATTTCTTCGTAAATCAGTTTTGTAAGCTATCAACTTTGGCTCAGGAATATAAACTTTTATTCATTAAAGGACAAGTCCACCTTCATATACATTAGGATTGAGAGAATGCAGCAATATTAGTAGAACACATCAGTGAAAGTTTGAGGAAAATCGGACAATCCGTTCAAAAGTTATGAATATTTTAAGTATCTGCGCAGTCACTGCTGGATGAGAAGACTACTACAGTGTATGATGTCACATGCGTACAACTATATAAGGAAAATAAAAAGAGAATTTCACAAAACTTTACTTTTTGGATAAAGTGCACATTTCTTCGACTTGCTACTGACGTATGTTAAGGGTAATATTATTCCCCCTGCCTTCTGAAAGAGAGAAGTCGAGTGTTCTTTTGTTATGCGAGAAAAATGGAAATATGTTGAATTTTCTTTATTCTTTCTTTACATCGTTGTACTCATGTGACATCACAAGCTTACTTAGTCTTTTCATCCAGCCGTGACTGAGCAGAAACTTCAAAAATTCATAACTTTTGAACAGAATGTCCGATTCTCCTCAAACTCTCACTGATGTGTTCTACTATTGCTGCATTCACTCAACCCAAATGTCTATGAAGGTGAACTTGTCCTTTAAAGCCCCTGTGTAGTTAGTTTATATTCTACAGTTGTAGGAGAAACAAGCTGAATGTTGTTCCTACTTGATTTTTTTGGTTGATTCTTTAAAATACTGTGTGCCTTTCTATAGGAAATATAAAATGTAGATAATTGATGCAGACAAATTAAATTACTGATAGAGAATTTATTTGTAGTAACTTTTTGAATATGCATCTAGTCTCGCAGTTTCGGGTTTAGGCAAGAAATATGAATAGGTGCAGAGAATTTTCTAGCCCTTGTATGTGTGATAAATAAGTAACTCAAAGATGACTGATTAAAAAAGAACCAGCAACAACAACAACAAGCCTAAACCAAGCCAAAACCAGAAGAAGAAAACAAATATGTGCATGTTGCAATCAAAGCTACTCTCAGTACCTGTGTAATTGAATAATTACGTGTATCAGTTCAGTTTATACTGTAAAGTCAACACGATAATGTGAGCTGCTGATTTAATAGGTCTTCCATTTCAGAGTATGCATATAGATTATTGCCTTCATTACCACTTCACAATTATGTATGTGTGTGTGTGTGTGTGAGTTTTATAGAGGTATCTAGTCTTATATCATCTCTCAGTTTTGACAGTTTAGCCATGTAGATGGTACTCTTGTGTTATAGAGTGTTATGTGTGGCAGTATTTCATCAAACTTCTTGCGGTTTCAAGGTGGGATCTTGAAAGCAAGTTGTGAACTCGTTTTCATTTTCTTTGCATGTTTCAGGCATCCATCTTTTATGCAGCAAAAATATTCAACGTTTATAGTCCAATTTACTTCCCTGTGATTATGAAAGCCGTGCACTATTAAAACAAATACATTATAGTGTACTGGATATATCATGATATTTTTATGTCTCCGCCACGAAGCATCGCTGGAGGCATTATGTTTTAAGATATGGTTTTGATTATGATTGTAGTGTACCGGGTATGTCATAATTTTTCAAGATATGATGGGTTTGTTCCTGTTATAAGAACCATCCTCATTCTAACCTTAGCCCCTCCCCCTCCGTCTTCATTTCTCTGCAATGATTAGTGGTACTCTAAAAATAGTGAATCAATCCAACTACAATTTTCAGGGTATGAAACTATGACTTATTACCCACATCTTTCAGAAAACCTCATCTCATTTGTTTCCGTGGCCAAAGAGAAATGAATAGTTTTGTAGAGCATATCAGGGATCCCTTCCCTCCAAGTTCTGTCCATTGTGTTCACACATTATGCAGTTCCAAGAGTATCCAAGTGCTTAACTTGGAAGAATCAGACCCATGACATGCTTTACTCGGATACATAGTTCTCTGTGACCACGAAAACCAAATTGAATGTTTTTTTCTGCAAAATATATCTATTACAATGTTGAATTTTAAGACCCTTAAGTAGCATTTAGACTGTTTAATCATATTGGAAGTTATCAATGCAAAAATCCAATTGCAAGTAATTTTTTTTTTTTTTTTTGAGGGGGGGGGGGGACATACTGTATGATATGACTCTGTCTTTAACATCACGATCAGTAATCACTGGTGATCATGCATGGTGGAGATATGACGTATCCATGCAGATAGAGCCGTGAATGAGGAGCAAGTGGACGGGGAGAGCGGGGAGTAAATAACAGTCGAGTGGTTTGGGGGCTACCACAATGAAGGGAGCAGCAACCTGCTTTTGTGTGACTCATCAAACTTATTTTTAGCTGGAGTGCGTTTGACCTTTTAGTCACCTGTTTTTTCTTTGCTTTCTCTATCACTGTCTTTCTTGCTTTCTCTTCTTTCTTTCTTTTTTTTTCACTTTCTCTCTCTGATTTTTTTTTTTTTTTTTTTTTTGCAGGAGGGAAATCCATTGATACACAAGCTGTGTATCATTGTTTTATTGAAGTGGCACGAGTGTGTAGAACCTGTCATTACTACAGCTAAACATGATTGTACACTACAATGTGTCAGTGCCATCTTTGTCTGTGGTTCACTGAGGGTAAAGTTGTCTTCTTGGCATCATACCAAGGAATTTGAAATTGAGCCCATCAGAAGTCATGTCGCCCTTTTGCAAACGTCAGAAAATTTTACATGGTAATAATGTCTCCCATCATGATGTATGAAATCTTATGGTGATACACCTGTAATTTTTTTTCAAGAAAGAAATGAAAAACTGATCCTATGTCACTCCAGAATACACTTCCCTTTTTGTACCACAAATTTGCAGTTGGAATTTTTTCTGGGTCCAAATAAATTCACTAGCAAACTAGGCCCATAGTATTGTTCCCCCCTCCCCTTATATAAAAAGGTTTCTAGTTTGTAGGATAAGTCTAAATTATCTTCCTCTACAATATACTCATACCAGCTTTAATATGATCCATGAAAGGAATCTAATTTTCAGGGTAGCAAAGGGACACACAAATTTTAAACATCACATGTAAAAGGGACAAACAAAAAAATCTGTAGGGATTATGACTATGAGTAGTTGTGTAAACACAGGATAGAAAGAAAATATGTTATCTGTTCTATTGAAATTATTACAATTCCACCCCCCCCCCCATCAACAGTGAGATGCAGTGTAAATGGAGTTTATATATCACTATTTCATAACAATGACGTGGGTTACGTGCATAAATTGAAAGTGAAGTGAATCGTAAAGAAAATAATTGATCATGCATGAGGTGGGTCCCTTTGTCGTTTCACAGTATTTTTATGTGTGAATATATCTATGCGGTACACCTGCACAGCAAGATTTTCCAAGCTTGGTTTAGATACATTTTGTGTGCATTGCATGCTTATATGAATAGTAGCACAGTCTCTTTCTCTTCGCGAACCCCGAAAAAAAGAAATCTGCCCGTCCATAACAAACCACCGTTTTCCAGATTCGACTTTTATGTGCAATAATGAGTAGCGCTTGGCTACCCCTGATGCTCATTGATGCCAACAGGAGTGCGTTTCACGCCATGCTTCAGGGGAAAAGCCATCACAAGGGTTTTTTTTTTTTCCTTTTTAATAGTTACCTTGTTCAGCTAGGCTTTTTAGGCTTATCAAGCTGTGCATTCCAATATCATTATTGTTATTGCTTTTATTGTTTTTGTTCTTAATATCTTTATATTATCATGTTCATTATTTTCATTGTGGGTGTCTTATTCATAAAGATCAGAGTTTAAAAGGAGTTTATTGATAAAAAGTGGCTGTGCGTTCTGAGTGTTAATTCGGGGGGGGGGGGGGGTTTGCTGTGGCTCCTGTCCTATGTATTGTATATGAGAAAGGAAAGCTGATATATTCAAATGTCTTCATGACATTTGCAAGAGTTCCAATGTAAATTTATTACTGTAGAGAAGGCAGCCCCCCTCCAAGGATTGGAATCAATGTGTGTATGTGCACTGATATTTGTCTCTGTGGCAAAACTAATGGTGTGGCTAAAATATATTACATGTATATCAAGTATCAGTGTGTCATAGTTTTCCTTGGTAAAGATTTTTTTTTTAAAAAGTTAATCTTGACTAAGACTTTCACACACTACGTAGCAACCCTTAACATCACACATGCCGTGTATTGATTTGTTACCTACAATCCTGAAATAGAACAAGAAGGGAAGTTGGACACAATTTTTGTCTGGAGGATCTCCCCCCCCCAAACTTAGTGGTAGGGCGCTTGAATCTCGTCAGCAGTTAACTACCTCCACCAAAACCTGTCTGTCAAACCATGAAGGCCATTGTTAAGCGCCTCCCAAGGTCATGTGGGGACTGGTAGACACTTATCACCCAGCGTGATCAATCTTCCCTGCAGAAATCTAACCCCATGACACAACAACACTCTTCATTCTAGGGGTTGCTGAAATGTGTCCTCTCTGCGAGGTCACGGGGGTTCACGTTTCACCACTGGAATTTGTTTGCTAGCCTCTGTTTACAGACTTTAAGATATATATAATCGTTCTCTTTGTTTTCACTAAGTTTTGGTCACCTCTACACCACGTGCGTACAAGGGACATTCAAGTTTTGTTGTTGTTTTTTATTGCCATGATGCCCTTATGTTTATTCATATGTCATTGCTGCAGTCACGTAACCATGCAATGCCTAGCAACAAGGTGTGCCTATGCATGTCAAACAATAAGTTGCACAAATTCATGATGCTCATGAACACCTTAAGAATTATTTAGGCCTTTTTCCTTAAAAATGATTAAGGTGAAGTATATTGAAATCAAAACTGCCATATATTTATTTGCCGTAGCCTGTAGGTGCCTTCAGTACATGCAATTTTCTGTGTGTGTGTTTTTTTTTTTCTTTTTTAATATGGGAATATGATTTTTGCGTTCAAAATATATGTATTTTTTTCTAAGTCTTGGGATATTTTTTTTAGATCTTAAGTTATGGGTTGGCAGACCTGTAAGCAGGACCAGTTGGATTAATCTGTAACTTATGTCCTTCGATATCATGGGCAAGCTACCATAACAAGGCCCGAGGACAGTCAAGTCACAATTCAGCTTGTTTGAAGCCAGGTGTATTGGGTCACCAGTTTCATGAGGTAGTTACCATGGCAACGGCTAGGTATATCACAATGTTTACGACACATTCATGCAATTCGATATTAGCTACAAGATACACAGGCCTCTTATCCCTCAGGCAAATGTGATCACGAGAATGGAGAGAAAACTGGAACAAATTCAGAGAATATTGTTTCCTCTTTGCTGCAAGAGCTACAAAGTTTGAGCTCAAATGTGACACACTACTGAGAATACACGTAGACATCAAGCAGTTATTGCTCTTGTTTGGTAACATTTCATCTTTGTTTGGAGGATTTAACTGGTACATTTTTTCGGGGGGGGGGGGGGGAGATTATTGCTGAAACCAATTTTCCAGCTTTCATGTAAGCACTGTCGAGTCCGAATCATGGAATGATTCAGCTCATGGTATTAGGAGTGAGCTCAAAACGCCTTTCATACTGGCAATTGAAGGGGTGTGTTTTGATAGAGTCCCCTTTGTTGATCCCTGCCCCTATTTCTCTCTCTCCCCCCCCCCCCCCCCCATTGCTGTGTTGTTGCGAATATTGCCTGAAAAAAAAAAAAGTGGTATTATTCTTTGGATCAAGGATTTTCTTATCTTTTCATCTCTCATGTATGCAATAACAATAGATCACCATACAATACAGGTAGGATTTCTGAATGGACGGTGTGTAAACAACTGCTGTAGGAAAGAAAATAAACTAGATTTCATGCGCCAGTAAACCTCTTTGGCTATCATGACCAGGTGTAATTTCTCTTTTCAGTCTAGATCATGAGATCATCTGCAGCACTACATGTACATGTATAATTTGTTGTTGTTGTTTTTTTAAGCAGTGTTTTGTTTTGACTTTGCTATTCCACTAAACTCTTATTTGTTCTCCTGTAATACCTGACTGCAGAATTGAAGGAAAATGTTTACTAATTTTTTTGTAAAGAGTCCAGGAAAATATCATTGACCTCCCTGCTCCAGCAGAGGTCACCTCAGACTTCAAGAAATTAGTTGGAAGGTGGAGTGTAGCCAGCCGCTGGGTATTCTTCAGAGTGTCGTATTATGTTCGTGCATTTACAACTGTATGCGTGATGTAACATTTGCATTGTGAATTAAATCAGTAAAGGAACAAAACGATGGAAATATGGTTGTACTTTTGGAAATTACACACTTTGAAGTTTGAAGTTTGAAGTTTGAAGTTTGAAGTTTTATTAGCAACAACAATAAAGCATGTACATTTTCAATCATAACATTATTGTATAATTACATACATATGTGAAAAAAAATACTTATCTATTACTCCTTTACAATACATAATTAAAGGATGACATTTGAGATTTGTATTTAGATATGATATGTGTAGCATAATTCTACAAAGTTGTTGTTAACAAGGGAACCAAAAGTTAGCACAAGTGCTAGTCGAGATTGGTCACCTTGATCTTCATACTAAAAAGCTAAACACAAAAGAAAAAATTATTGCATGGTTAGTTGAAATGGCTGTTAATATTTATACAATGTACATCATTCATTTTCTAACATAGAAAACTAATCATACTTGTTACAGTATAATATCTATCAGAGTAGGAAATCTACAAGGCATTTACGAAATGTAGATCTTTTGCTTTGTTCATGCATTTCTCGTGGCAATGTGTTCCAAAGTTTTGGTCCTAAGTAAGAAATCGAAAATTGTCCCTGTGTGGTTCTAAATTTTGGTCATGACTACATCATACTCTTTGATGTGGAGAATACTTTTCAGTCTCCAGGGAGATTTGATACTGTCCATCTGATGCTAGCATTGCATGTTTAGAGTGAGAAGTTCAATGAGGATTCAATTCCTCAAATGTGCTTGTTTGCACAGTACTGAAGATGCACCACAGGGCTTTGTGTTTGCTGTTGGGTTCAGTCAAACTTGTAGATAATGGATTAGGGTAATTGATACGTGAGCATAGTCAGGAAATTACAAGTCAATGTTTTCGGGTGTGTGATTGGTTTATTAAGTCATTCTGGATTGAAACATGCAGTTTGTCAGTCATACACTTTGTACTTAACTAGCATTTGTGGGTTTAAAGCAGTTTATTAAGCGGTCGCACTTGTCAATCAAACATGTGCATTATTACTTCTGGCCCAAACTGTAGATGTGTTTCCATTGGATATGGATGATTAAAATGTCTGCAACTGTAATGTCCATGCCACTTTTTCCAATAAAAGTCTTGTGCTGTGTGTGTGCTGACTCTTCGCTGGAGAGTATGTCATTTGTCACTGTATTGGCCTACAACTCATTACTTTTAAAATTCTTTCTCCTATCAATGTGATCCAACTTAAATGACCAGTTGTCGTGTGTCATGAAGTGTTCCAAATAATGTTGGATTGACGTCAAGAAAATCATTAAAGGTCAACTGTGCACTGGCAGAACCGAGAATCGATGACACCTTTCTAGTTCTACTACACAGGGCTTGGATTTGTCAGAATGTTAAGTCCAATCATCATCAAGAAGTACAGCCATTGACATCCCACTCATAAATTCGTATGATGTCAATTGATCTTTCATTTGTACTTGAATTTTTTTTAAACTAATATTTTTCATTTTCCCATACCATGCAGTGTGACATCTGGGCCGTAGGTATTACTGCCATTGAGTTAGCAGAGCTGCAACCACCCATGTTTGACCTTCATCCAATGAGGTAGGTCCAAGGCCAAGCAGAGATTCTGAAACTTATCGTAGAGAGAAGATTCAAAATAAGTGGAATTTTTTCTCTTTTTTTTAAACTTTAGACTTTTGTGTTTCATACTTGGTAGACTGACTGATATACCAATCACAAACAGCCATGATTTAAGGAGAAAATAATAGTAGTAATAGTAGTAGTAGTAGTAGTAGTAGTAGTAGTTTAGTAGTAGTAATAATAATAATGATAATAACAATAATGATAATAATGATGATAATGCCACTTCTATAGTGCCATTTTCCATTCTGATTAAATGCTCAAGACATTGTACACCAATGCAAAAAGACTGAAAATACATATACCATAACAGAAGAAGATAAAAAAGAAGACATGAATATTTGTCTTCAAAACGCACTGTCAAACAAATAGGATTTTAGGTTACTCCTAAAGACGTTATGGAGCTTGAGTCTTTCAGCTCACGTGGAAGTGAATTCCACAGTGTTAGTCCAATGGAGTGAAAGCTCGTTCTCCCCAACATTTCCCCTAAAGGGGAATATGTCAGAGACCAGAATGTTGTAAGATGTGCTGGCTGACAGTAGCGATAATAGTCCAGTTTCTGCATTTTTCATGTGGACCATATCCAGATTAAACATGGGAGATGACGTGAGTGAAAATGGCCCTCTGTATATCACAATGTGGTCATGTTAAAGGAATGGTAAAATTTCTTGAAGTATTAAATGAATTAACAATATTCCTTCTCTCTTTGCTACCCCACCCACCCATCCCCTATCCTCTCACCCACCATCACCCCCCATCCTCTCCTGCCCCATCCCCTCTTCCAGAGCACTCTTTCTAATGTCAAAGAGCAACTTCGTTCCTCCGAAGCTGAAAGACAAGTCAAAATGGTCGGATTCATTCCAGTCCTTCATCAAAACAGCACTAATCAAGAACCCAAAGAAGAGACCCACAGCGAGCAAACTACTTCAGGTAAGACGCCACCGAGTACTGAAGCAGAAGAAACGAGCAAACCCCCCCCCCCCCCCCCCAAAAAAAAAAAAAAAAAAGAAAAAAGAATGAAGCAAGATGTATAATACATATGGATAGTGTAATTCAATGGGAATATCCATATTTTTGTTAGTATGGACTTCATCTTTAAATGTGGAATTTACAGTATCTTTTTGACAGAAAGATTTGTAACGTCAAGATATTATTTCTTATAATGACCAAGATTTGCATTGAGTCTATTCTGTGTGCATTATATTGTGTGTGCGTGTGTGTGGCCGTGTCCAAATAATCTGAAGGAAAATGGTAGAAAAAATGATTGTAAAATATATAACACATTTAAATGTCTTTTTGGCCGCGTAATTGGTATCAGGGTATTATGAATCAATACAAGTCAACATCTATTTACATTGCATAGTTCATGTAAGAAATCTGGACAGGATTCCTGAGGCTCCCTCGCTGGGGACTCCCAAGGCTCCCCTGCTGGGGCCTGCCTCTTGCTAGTGGCTTGATTCAGTTCTGTATTTTATACAATCCGTTCCCTCCCGCAGAATCCGTACGTCAATGGCAACCACCTCACCAAACAGACCATGAAGGACCTCCTGGAGAAGGCGAGGAGTGCCAACCCGGGCTACGCACCCATCGAGGATGATGAGGAAGACCGGTTAGACAACCAGGTGGGTTGGGACGAGGGCAGGGGAGGGGAGTGGAGGTTAGACAACCAGGTGGGTTGGGACGAGGGCAGGGGAGGGGAGGGGAGGGGAGGTTAGACAACCAGGTGGATTGGGAGGAGGGCAGGGGAGGTTAGACAACCAGGTGGGTTGGTAGGAGGGCAAGGGAGGGGAGGGGAGGTCAGACATTCAGATGGGTTGGGAGGAGGGCAGGGGAGGGGAGGGGAGGTTACACTACCAGGTAGGTTAGGAAGAGGGGCAGGGGAGGGGAGGGGAGGTTAGACAACCAGATGGGTTGGGAGGAGGGCAGGGGAGAGTAGGGGAGGGGATGGGGTCCATTTGTGACCGCCCAGCTCAAAACCCACCAAAAGTAGGCCCAAATGAATTTCCCCTTTTCCACATGGCATACCAGAAAAGAGTAAGCTCAAGCTTTAAGATGGTGTGTAACTTGTTAAACTGGACCATCCTAACCCATTCAAAAAGTGATTGACACAAGAGAGAGTTGAAGGATGTGCAGTCTCATAGAAAAGGAAGAAAAGGGGATTTACAGATTAGGGTATCTCAGGCATGCTGTGCAAAAGTATCAATGAAAACATGTTCTATTTTTCACAGTGAAATCAGTGCCTGTCCCCCAAAATACGATCCAGACTAAATTGCTGATATCTCGATTTTAGTTTTCTTTTAAGCTGCCAAATTTCAACTATATACGTAGGTAGAGAAAAGATTACTCTCGTGGATAAGACACCTTTAAGAATTTGAGCCGATCAATGCAAATAACATATTTCGGTCCATTACTGAGAATCCTAATCTGCAACTTTTTGTAGGTTTTGAGCTGGGCGGTCACATTTTTGCTCTGGAGAAATGCAGGACCACCAGTGCAGATTTGCTGTCCAGATTGCATTGGCACAACAAGTGGGCTGGTTTAATGACATGTTGTCATGTTTAGCCCAGCCTAGAAAACAGGTTGTTCCCAACAGCCAGAAAGCCTGTCTAAAGGCTTGCCTGACATGACACCAGCTAATTCATGCACAGTGTATTCCATTAACTTCAGTGTGTCAGGTAGGAACAAGGTCGATCAAGTGGATCATCTCTGCGTGCTCAGGGGAATATAAGAATAATAATAATAAAGTACATTTATAATGCGCCGTATCTATCATTAAAGGGACTGTACAGTACTGGTTGAGGTAGGGATTCATGTTTTGAACATTCCTAAGTGAGATAATGAGAAGCCTCTTAAAAAATATGAAAGAGCATGTAATTGTAAGAAGGATTCAACGTTTATTTGATGAAAATTGGTTTTCAAATGGCTGAGATATCCAAAAAAGTGCTAATAATAAAAGGCGACATGCCACAACTTTATTAGAATCTCTTTGTTTCACCTTGTTTTTGGATATCTCAGCCATTTCAAAACCGATTTTCATCAAATAAACTTTTGATACCCCTTAGAACTGCATGCTCTTTGACATCTCATAGAGTGGTTTCTGAATATCTCGCAAAATGTTAAAAGCTAAATCTACACCTCGACCAGAACTGTACACACCCTTTAATGATACTCTCGCCGCATGAGTGCCGGAATGATATCCATATAAGATTTGAATGCCAGATAACATTTTTTTCCCCCTATGCTTATGAATATGCATTGACAATGTTCAAAGACTAGGCAGTTCCATTTGCCTATGGAAGGGGGGGGGGGGATGTGTCAAACCAATACAGTCTCTTTCTTAGCTGAAAACAAACTTCTTATCTTTTGAATTTGCTGCCTTCAGTACAACAATATATGCACAAAGCTTCTGATTTGTGCAGATGTCTGACAATGAGCAACCTTGTGGGCATGCATTGTTAAGATAATGTTGAAAAGAGGAAGTATCCGTGTGATATCATTCCATTAAAGCTATGTTCCCACTCAACCGAGTCCAGATTCAACAGTAGCGACTGTGTCTGTGGTTGTCCTTTTTGGGGTTTTGGGGGTTCCCTTAGTGTTTTGCGAATACCTCCAGTGTGTGTTTGTTTCATATGAACTATAATATCAATAGAAAGGTCAAAATAATTGTGATATGATTGATGTGTTCACATTGTTATCGTTATTGCAGAAATTTTGGGAACAGTCTGTTTTCTGATTATGAGTGTATTCTATTTAACTTTTAGACATTCCTTTTTCTTCTGTACAGAATTGAACAAAAGTGAGATTTTTCCATCACTTATGATTTGGCTTTTTTGTTTTGTTTTTTGTTTTATTTAGGGAAGGAAAGGAAAGGAGAAGAAGGATGTTTACTTATGATAATATGTCTTACACAGTTCATCTATATGGTCATAGAGAAAATGTGCTATGTTTGTGAAGAAAACGTGAAGTTACTATTTTTTTTTGTGTGTGTGTGTATATGAAGAATAAACGACTACTGTGCAATCAATATCACCGTCTGATGACCTATACAATTCTATAGAGGTACTCGGTTGATGCTATATTGGATGACTCACTGACATTTGAGTGGTCATGACTGTCATGACATTTTGTCCAGTTGTGTGTTGTTGGTTTTTTTTTTCATGAAATGTGGTTGTCAGTCATCTTTTGGCTTTGAGTGATGCTCAATGGTTTCTATTAAAGGTCCAGTTTACCTTTGGGAGCAGTGATTTAAAAAATGTTCAAGATATCACATTTGATGCATATGAGTAGGTTTGTTGTATCACAAAACATCCTACCATATAACGTTTTTGCAATAAAGCCTAAAATATAAGGAGATATCAGTGTTTTTCTCAATAAACCGTAACTGTAGACGGTTTAGTCTGGCAACATTTTTGTTATAACTACTGTTCACATTTTGTGTATTTAACAACACTTAACATTGATTGTACGGATTCAAATTTTTTACAGTGGTTGTTTCTATCCCTAACTCACGTATTAGAACTATTTTAAAGTACTAATGCTGGGTTTTTGTTTCATCTGCAAATGGGAAATTATGCCTTTAGTTGTAATGCATGAAATCTAATTTTTTTACCCTCGTCTCTGCAGCCTCCAGTGAATGTGAAAAAGAGAGTATCGTCCAAAAAGACAGACCAGAAGGACAGGCCGGCATCAGAAATAAACAGTAAGATGGATAAATTCAATTATACACTTCATACATTGCAGTTAATTTGTGTGGTTTGACAGTGGGTGAGATGAGGATGATACTTTCTTTTGTAGAAATGTCATTGTATAGGTGCATTCATCTTTAGATTTCTTTCCTTTTTACCCAGGTGCATCACTTTAAAAATTACATGTAGTATAGATGCTTGTTTACTTTTCCATATCAGTGAATTTACCCATGAGTTATCTATTCATTTTTTCCCCCACCTTTGCTCATGGGTGGAAACTGGTCAGTTTATGGGCTGTGTTACACAGAAACGGACTGTTATTGAACACACAATGCAAAACACCTCGTAAAATACAAACATACATTTGATACTGATGGGACTTGAAACACATGCAAAATAAGAAAAAGAAAAGAGAAAGAGAATACAGTAATGGCTAGACATATGTCATGCTGATTATGAGGATTGCACATGTATGAGAAGAAGAAATGAATGAAAAGAGAATGATGATAATTACAACTGATTGCATCATGTACATTTTTCTCCTTTCTTTGTATGTGTGTGTTTGACAATCTTTTTTATGACTGTGCTTTAATTCATGATACTTCACCTCTAATACCTTTGCCCCGTTCTTCTTCCTTTTTCTTCTTCCAGTGGACTTTGTGAAAAAGGTGAAGGAGGTACCGAGACCGCCGCCAGACGAAGATTTGTTGATGGGAGAGGGGGGCTACCAGAGCACCCAAGACTGGAACCCCAGCAGCTCAGAGTCGGAGGGCAGAAAGTAAGTCCAGAGAACTGACCAATTGACCGGCCCACATGTGGTCATTTATCGAGCACTTGCATGAAAGGGATATGCCTCATCATTAACCTCTGCACCATGACAGGTTATGACTGTTTTGACGGCCATTTGCGTTTTTTTTTTCTTTGTTATTCCAATGCAGGTATCAATTAAAATGAAACTAATCTACTTACTTGAAAAACAAAAAGTGCTTAAGCAAAGCAGTCATGTGCTCATGAATGCTGATTTTGTGTCTGTGTATTGTGTGTGTTCAGTGAATGAATATTTATGAATATCTATGTATGGACAAGAATAAAAGCATTTATGCAGAGTTAGCAGAAGTCTTATGAGGTTGAATTGAAGACATAGAAGTGTACAAAGAGATAATGAACTTTCACTAAATTTTTAAACAAGGCATATTGTCAGTCTGGGGATGACATGTACGTGTATGTATTTCATCAAGCACCGATTACATGCTTTGTGTTTCGTCGCTGTGATCAGTTCACCGGTGCGTCATGGCTAACAGTGACTTGCTTTATGTACAGGTTAATTACTAATGATATTTAATCTGTGTAAATGCATTGACCTCACATTTTCAACCCTTTGCAATACCACCTCATTTTCATCTTCCCCTATGTGCCAGGCTCAGTCCTACAAATGTGACACAATTTTATATTTCACTTTATTATCGTCCACTTCATTTTGTTGCACTATGAGTAGTTTTTTCATTTCAGTTGAGGAAAAGAAGCAACTGGATGATGCGTAGATCAGAAGTGATCAAACCTGTTGGGTATTGAAGTAGGATATTCTCGATGTGAGATTCAGATTAGATCTACTCTCAGCCAAAGCTGAAATAAAGGGCATACCAAGTAAGCTGATTTAGTTAAGTGCCATCCCTTGTCTGCGTTTCCTGGATCATTTGCATAATGCTACAGCAGCGGACCAGTCTGCCTTTTCACGTAGTTCATGTTCTGCTTCCCGTTAGTGCAACAATTGGCACATCCGACACTGTACACCTAGCACACAAGTCTGCAAGATTAGCTGTGGTGTCTTCTTTTGAGTTCAGAGTAGCACAGATGTCATAATTATCACGTTGAACTGCATTGCGAGCACTTTAGTAGGCATAGTTATGCAATTTAAAGAGAAACTTCATAGCAAACTCTGTGCTCAAGAGACAAGCATGCCAAAACCTAGATATTGTGAGGTTTTTTAACTAATACTTCTGCTAAAGATACAGTGTGTCATAACTGTTTAAATGAAAATAAGGAGTCTTGATACTATAACATAAATATGAGTATGTGGGACTAGCACTTTCCTTTTGATGTGAGAGATCACTGAAGTCAAATGTCCTGGTTCATTTTCTCATCTACACCTGCTACTGTTTATGCTCTTTTGTAGTATGTTGACACAAAGACAAAGCTTGACTAAGTTTTTCTTATTTTAGGTTTGTCTATCAAGATATTCAGGGAATTATAACTCATTCTTTCTGCCTTTACAGTATTCACCATTATTTGTTTTTTGTTTTTTTTTTTGTTTAAGGTAATACTGATGATAACTGATTTACAAATTTCTGTTTCAGTTTTGCTGCTGTAATAACAGTTTGCCTCCTTTTTTTCTAGCAATCATCTCCTATTCACATTGCTGTCAGAATGAATATTGAGTCAGCAATTCCACCAGGCAAAAGAGAGATCAAAACAAGCCTCGTAACTTTGGTTTAGTATAGACTTTGGAAGCAGTAGTGCATTGATTTACATACTGAGATGTTACTAAATATCTACATTTCTGTAACGTTGGGCAATAAAAACGTGATATTTACTGCATATTCTTCCTCCCTGGTGATGTGGCTTCCCTTTTACCCCCTTTCTTCTGAGAGGGGGCATCATTGCTTTTAAAGAGGTGGCGTGCTTGCGTTGATCGCGGAGAGATTTACGGGACTGCTCATCGGGACCGATGGTCAAGCGTATGACAGTGTCGAGGCAGATAAAAGTTGGAGGGAACAGCGACGGCCATCAATCACTGTGATGGCCGTTTACAATTCAATTTGTCGTTAAAGGTCCCCAATGCCCGCCTCCACTCTGGAGAACTTGTTGTGTGTCTTTGGAGATGTGCTACCACTGGTTATCTCTTAGGGTATTAAGTGTTCAGGATGTTTCCCCCACTCTGTGTTCAAACAATGATTATCAATTTCCAAATGGATGTTGCACAAATATGAAATTAATTTATTAGAATTTATCATAATTCACCATAGTTGATTGATATAAAATATCAAAATGTTTAGCCCTTGTTGTTCCAAAGAAACAAATGTTACATAAAATTGAAATTTGTTTCTTTGAATTTATTATTATTTACCGTACCAGTAGCTGATAACTATAGAATTAATGGTTGGTCCTTGTTGTTGAAAAGAATTAGAGAACAATGACCAAAAAGAGACAGTATATATTTTTTTCTTTATTTATTTGAGATAATCCATCCTGCGCAATCACGCATGTCACTGCTTTCATACGAAAATTTGCTTGACAGTGAAGGCAAGTAAAGGATAAGTTAAGTTCTTTTCACTTATTGCATACTTTGCAGTCCTATAGCTTTATCAGTGAGAACGAAGTCAAGTGTAGTCGTGAAAAGTTGGAGTACTTATTCAACATGGAATATTGAAATCAAAGGAGAATACATAACATTATTCAAGTTACCTGTTCTTGGTACTTAACATCATAGTGTACAGGTATCACAGGAAGAAAAAAAAAACAGGAATTACAATTTCTTTTGTTTTTTATTTCAAAAAGAAAGAAAAAAATCAGTCATGAAATATACCAAATACGCTGAATCTAATGACTGAAAATATTAGACTATTGTTACCCCGAAAGGTACATATATTTGAAGCTTACCAGCAGTGCAGAGATAGCCAAAAAAAAAAAAAAAAAAAAAAAGATTCCTACGTACTTATTTTTTCACAGCCTTGCACAGTCTACTAAGAATGTTAAGTGCACATTGACATAATATCCCTTTACGTATAATCCAGGAGCATGTGTTAAAAACCAGCATTTGGTGATGATTTGCTTGTTATAATCCACCAGTCGAGGGGAAGCCATTGACCTAGTTGTTAGAGTGGGAAGTGTATCTCACTGTGAATGGAATACCAACTGGGACTAACATGATGTTGCCTTCACTTTTAATTCTTTCTTGTAATACCAAGTATAAAGGAGAGTTCTTTAGGCAGACAATGGCAATTCAAAATCTTGCCATCAAGGCTTAAGTTCTTAATTGAGGTTACGATCATCCCCCATCATTTTTCATAGTAGAAATCATGTAAAATATTAAAGAGAGATGGTGATGAATAGATGAGTACTAGATATATAATACAGCAAAGGGTAAATATTATCCATTTTTTGGCAGTGTACATGAATACATTTATTTCTGTTGCACATGGGAGTTGTCTGTGGCCAATCCTTGATACACTTCTGCTTTGATTTGTTTATGTTAGTTCCATGTGACAGTTCTCTCTAGGTTGAGGATATGCTGAGCATTGGGATGCACACTGGTATTCCAGTCTCTAATTGAAATTCCCCAAAGTGTGGGGAATATACGTGGTGGTGATAGATCAGCGAGTGTTGCAGTATTCATCGTCACTTCCTCAGAGGGTACACAGAGGTAGAGAAGGTGCCGGTGGGACGTTCTCTGTGCATCATTTATATTGTGGACATCTTTTGCGCAGGCAGAATTCTTACCTCTCGGAGTAGAGGAGTATGGTAGGGACACATACACATAAAGTTTCCAGCCCCCCCATCCATTACTTTATGCATTTTATATTCCCAGCTGGCCTCTGCGAGAGAGACAAAGTGTCAAATGGTTGGCTGTTTACTTTATTGGTTGAAAAGCACTTCAGACATTGAGTGGAGTGTTTCTTGGCTTTTTGTTTTGTTTTGTTTTGTTTTTAATTGATGAATGAGATGGAGGAGGAAGACTATTATGAGGAGTGGACCTCATCGGTAAAACACTTGTCAAGAGTTTCAATTGTAGTCATCGGTTCTTGGCAGTGTGAAGCCATAGTATGAATAGATATCATCCTCATTATGGTAAAGAAACAAAAAAAAACAAACAAACAAACAAACCAACCTCAGTTTTGTTCGAAATTGTATTTGCAAATCTTTATGAACCCTTTAGTGTCTTGACGTGGCTGATGTAATGTATCATGTATACCAGCTTGCCTGCAGGCCATGTGAGCTCTATATACTAACGCAGATATTGGTATGTGGGACAAGGAAAGTCAATTTGATCATGTGACAATGAACTTTAGACTTGGCAGATTACACTATAATGTATGTCTTTCTAAAGCATGAAGTGCAATTTCAGCATCATATGTTGCGGTACATTTTTACTAAATTATAAAGTCTTTGAGAAATATGGCATGTGCTCTGACTTGACAAAATTGCATTCTTTGTATTGAATCTTGCAGAAACTAAATGATAATGGTAAAAAAATGTCCTAGCATGTAATCAAAATGAAATAGAATATGCACTTCTCTAGATTGCATGAAAATGAAAAATGAATTTCATGTCCAGCCAGTGTAGAAAATTAATGTCGGCTTAAATAGATTTCATGATGCTCGATGTGTTTCTCGAAGAAATAGAAATTGACATTTGCTTACGGCAAAGCAATTCAATTACATTGGGCCTAGGATTATGAACATGGGCAGAAATGACCTTTGACCTACAGAGAGTAGATCCTCAGGGGATTCAGAGATATTAGAGGAAGAAAGTCATAATTCCTGTGAAATCATGTTTGCCTCAGTGCTTTCTGAAGAAAAGAGGGTAAAACTTAAAGACATTGAGATGTTCTGGTAATATATCTGTATTTTCAGAAAAAAGAAAGAAAGAAAAAAAAAAAACCTGTCTCACATCTGTCCTTATGCCTTATTGCACAAAGTCCATTTTTTTTTCCAGCAAGGGAAATCAATTTGTTAAAACTGTCAAAGTCTGCGCTGACTGGAGAGTGCCAACAGAAGTACTGGCATGGAGGCCAATGAAGCATGCAAAATTTTCTTGTATTTGAGGAGGGAGAGCTGAAAGATTTGATGGGTACAGTGTATATAAAGCCATATTTACATTTGAACATCAAATTTGCAGTGCTCTGTTTTTCACCTTCATGCATCCTGTATTGCATCTGCTTTGATACAGCGCTTGTGTGAAAAGTGTGAAAATAGAATCCTTAACACTTTGTTCCAATTTGATGGCTTTCCAGAGCTTTGCGATATAGCTTCTGAATGCGATTCTACAGAAAATATAGGAGTGTCAAGGCTCAATTTTCGTCACCTACTTGTATTATACATCATGATTGCAGTTGGTTAAATTTACTTGGTTATTAATAATTCAAAAGCATGCCGTTATTTCATTCATACTGATAATTCCAATCTGTTGCAGAGACTTCCCTGGGTAGTTTGTAGTACTACTGTAGAGTAACAATAGGAAAAAATGGTGTAGCTCCTTCTTAAAATACTATAATATCAAATAATATTAAAATACTAAAATATTAGTCTTTCTTGAGGAATGATGGTAATTAATTATTTGGTTCCCCGAGTAATGCCATAACAGACAATCTTCAGTATTGACTCTAGGTAAGCAAGTGTGGTAATGCTATCCAGTCCGCATCCCAAATAACCCAGCATAGCAAAAGAGTTCATGTGATAATTAGGTTTACGAGTGAGTTCACTAGTGTGAAATGAAAATATTTCCTCAACAGTGTTATCAGTGCAGTAACATTATTACAGTGCCGACCGCGGGAAACGTCACGAAAACCCCTAGGGCAAATGCGGGAAGCCCTTTCGTCCGGGCGTACTAGGTAATACGCGGGCGTTTGGACGCGTACAGACGAGGGAAGTCGCCCGCACTTTCACGCTCGTCTAAACACCCGCATTTGCCCGAGCGCTCCAGCGCGGAATTAATGATATGAAAATCAAACTCTCCCGTCAACCATCGGTTACATGAAGGAAATTAGCTGAAATCGATCCGCGAAAATCTTTTGAAAAGTATCAGTAATTTGCCGGATGTTTGCTTTTACGTTCGAAAGTAAAATAATAACCATAACATTCAGCTCCCGAATATGCTAAAGCAAATGTCGAATGATCCCTTTGACGTTTGGAAATGAATAACAATAATACTCCGTACGATGATTAAATAAATGTCGGATGTTTGCTTTTACTTTCGGAAGTAAATAGCAATAACATTCATCTCCGGAAGATGCTAAAATAAATGTCGGATCTTTGCTTTGACGTTCGGAAATGAATAACAATGATATTCAACTCTGTACGATGATAAAAATAAATGCCGGATGTTTGCTTTTACGTTCAAAAGTAAATAACAATAACATTCAGCTCCGGAAGATGCTAAAATAAATGTCGAATGATCCCTTTGATGTTCGGAAATTAATAACACTAATATTCAACTCCGTATGATGATTAAACAGATGTCGGGTGTTTGCTTTTACTTTCGAAAGTAAATAGCAATAACATTTGGCTCCGGAAGATGCCCAGAAAATGGCAGATGATTGCTTTTTACGTTTGGAGGTGAATAGCAGTAACAGTCTGCTCCATATAATAAAATAAATGTCGGATATTTGCTATTACATTTCGAAATGAAGAACAGTAACATTCAGCTGCGTTTGATGGTAAAGTAAATGTCTGATGTCTGCCTTGACGTTCAAAATGAAAAACAGTAACATTCGGCTCCGTACGATGCTAAAATGATTGTCGGATGTTTGCTTTTAAATTTGGAAATGAATAACGGTAATGTTCTGCTCCGAACGATGCTAAAATAAATAACAGATTGTTGCTTTTACATTTGGAAATGATTAACGGTATCAATCGGCTCAGTTAGATGCTAAAATAAATAACGGATGTTTGCTTTCACGTTTGGAAATGAAAAAGGATAACATTCAGCTCCGTAAGATGCTAAAATGAATGTCGGTTGTTTGCTTTAACATTTGAAAATGATTAACGGTAACATTCGGCTCCGTAAGGTGTCAATAGTAAATGTTGGATGATTGCTTTTGCGATCAGAAATGAATAACGGTAACTTTAGCCTCTTTACAATGCTAAAACAAATGTCGGATAAATCAGATAATTTTGCTTAACATTCGACGTCGTGCGATACCAAGTTGATTGCATAAACCTTCGACACTTCGTTGCTGCTCAATTTTATTTGATCTCGACATTATGGACGCTATACCTATTTGATTTAATTGTCCTTATTTTATCAACCTTCGACATCAGCCGCTACTTTATAGTTTTCTCGATCACTAACGTCGGACGGTATGACCTAATCAACTTTGGACATTGGTCGCTATTTAATAATTTCATCAACCTTACACATCGGTAGCTATTATTCCGATGTTCGTTATTCCGAAGGCTCTCTAGTCCGAAGATTCGTTATTCAGAAGGTATATTGTTCCGTTAATTTCATTTTCGGATTCATGAATCTTCAGAATAACGAACCTTCGGAATAACGCCACAAACGTTCGAATTAACGAACCTGTAGGTTTAGGGAATTTGTGTGTTTCGAATTTAACGACCCTTCGGAATTACGAACCTTCGGAATATTACGAACAGCACCCATCCGATTATCAACCTTCGACATCGATCGCTGCTTACTGATTTTATCAACCTTCGACGTCGACCGTAAATAACGTATTTGATTGACACTCTCGACGTCGATCGCTGCACATTAGATTGGCAAACCGTCGAAGTGTCGATCGCTGCCTATTTATTTACTGGTTCCCCAATTTCTGACTTAGTTACTGATTTAATCTACCTTCAACATCGGTCGGTCATTATATTGTAAGTGGCCACTTATTGTCTCGAGCTTGATATTTCCCAATGGCGTCCACGTCTACACACACACACATAAAAAGACAGAAAAAGATCTGAGTCTTAAAGGTCTAACGAGGCGTGAAAGTCCTTGTGTGATGCTTTTAATTGTGTCATTCACAATAGTGTCACGGTCCCTATTAAAGATGGATGAAAGAGGCGCAGATCTTAAGAAGCCACTTGAGTTGAAGTTTAACACCGTCTGTCTATTCTTAAAGTACACGATTTGTAGGGAAAAAAGAAAAAGACAAAGAGAGGGAGAAAACAAAGAAAACGTAGGAGAGAGAGAAGGGTATGGCGAAACCACCAGAGTGGCATTATGTAATCAACAAAGCTGCGTTTAACTTCACTCGAGTCCCCGAGAAGTGGTACTACACGTGCATGCATAATGTTTATCTTGGATACATGTACTGTAGGTACCCTTCTCTCCTTTCATGATAAATTGTTTATAGGTATCACATAACTATGTCAATGCATGTTTACGTCGCAATTTGTCCAATCGGGGTTTTCCCTCTTTAAGGAGTGCTTGCTTTCCAAGAAAAAAAAAAGAAGGATGAAATTAATGATTATGAGCAAAACTGATGCATTTAAGCAGCGGAATCGCGCTACATCAATAGCACTCCAAAATCTTCGAGTGATCCCGGAGGTCACTCCGAGTGAAAATGAACATTTTCACTCAAAATTCACTCCAATTTCACTCTAAATTGACTCCGTTTTAAATGTATCCACCCCTTCATGTGTGAATGTTTTCATTTTTTTTTTTTGAGAGAGAGAGAGAGAGAGAGAGAGAGAGAGAGAGAGTAGGCCTACTGTGCATTGGAATACGAATCTCTGCTGTGCAGCGATATTATGATCGCTATAAAAACGATCAGTTCGATGAGCAAAGCACGTGCTTGCCCTGCCAGCAGTGAGTGCGCCATGTGGTTCCAACATACTCATCTTGTGTGCCCAGCGTGTTTTTATCACAGAACTCTTGTGTGTAGAGTTCTGTCGTTTTTACGTTATGGTCAATTCATGACGTGTGAGTGCTTCGACTTGACGCCTGTGAGATTGACAGGTGCCGTTTACGAGAATAAAAACTGTCAGTAGTGACTATCAATCCCAAAATCAGTTGCTATATAATAATCAGACTAATTACTTAAATGTAGAGTTACATGTACATGTAGTTACATGTATTTCGAATGACAATGCGCACATCCCCTTTATCATCACACTTTTGATACGGCGGACAGAAGGCCGTTAAATTTCATTGCTCTCAATGATTCGATACAATCATAGCTTTTAAAAGGTCCAATTAAACAAATTGGTTATGAAATCACGGTTACAGCTCGTTATTCGGAAGGTTCGTTAGTAAGGTTCTTTAGTCCGAAGGTTTGTTAATCCGAAAATGAAAAAAGGTTCGTTATTCCGAAGGTTCGTTAATCCGAAAATGAAACAAAGCTCGACTTACTTCGAAGGTTCGTTACGGACCCTATATCATTTCGGATCCTATATCATTTCGGATCAACGAACCTTCGAGATAACGAACCCTATTTCATTTTCGGATTAACGAACCTTCGGAATGACGAACCCTATGTCATTTTTGGATTAACGAACCTTCGAAATAACGCCGCAAATGTTCGAATTAACGAACCTTTTTTCGTTTTCGGATTAACGAACCTCCATGGTTTAGGGAATTTATGTGTTTCGGATAAACGAACCCTCGGAATAACGAACCTTCGGAATAACGAACAGCACCCGAAATCACAACGTCTTTATCTTGTTAAGATATAAGACAAAAAAAAGGTCCCTCAGTTCATGAACTTGCGATGTTTCTTTATTGCGTGTGTTTCTCGCTAGCTTGTATTTGGCACTCACGGAATGAATGCGCGTACAGTATATGGTAGGCTACATACTCGTGCTCTTGTTGTTGCTGAACATTTCCCCTTCACAGTGATTGTGTGGCATGATCGTTGAGTATGTTCAGATGGTGTTAGTGCGTTGATTAAAATGTTACCACAATAGATGCACGTGTGCTATAACAACGATCTGAGGTCTTTGCTCCGCGCTGCTTTCTTGTTTACAAACATTGAATCTTGGTGAACTTAATTCACTATCGTCCCCATGCTTACATGCAAAAGAAGAAAACGCTTTTGTTCTTGTTTATGTGTACCATGCAGTGAACAGAAAGTAGACCTGTAAACTGTGCCGCTAGGCCCTAGCTGTAGTTTGCACTTTGAAGGATTGTCACTGCTCGTCTACTATTCGAAGCGAAATGAAAATCAAACTAGAGATCTCGTGCTGTATACTTTCTCGTACTGTGTACTATATACCATATTTAAAATGCAATTTGTGGTAGTACTTGTCAACGCTGTGTTTTTGGCTCAAACTTTTCTCTCTCAAACTTACTTGGTTACGCAGGGGCGGATCCAGGGAGGACCGCAACCGGCGCCCGCCCCCCCCCCCTTTATTATTTTTTTTTTTGTTGAAACAAAAGAAATGTAAAAAAAAAAAAAAAAAAAAAATGGGGGAGGGGTGCGTGCGCCCCCCTTTAATTTTGTAAACGCGCCCCCACTTTACGGAATTCCTGGATCCGCCCCTGTTACGGGATATAACCTATCAGAATCTTCATGTAGTATTTCTTGTGATTTTGGTGCAAGCTGCATGGCAGTATTGATTTTGAGACACTTCTATGGTCCGTCAGCACCTGATTCTCTTTATGTGACGATGTGCACGTGAAAAGCATTCAAACTTTCCCATGTTTTTGCTCTTGCATTAAAGGCGTATTAATTCACCACGTACATGAAACAAAACCCCCATAGTTCTGAAATGTGAGTTATAGGGATAGAAACAACCGCTGGAAAAAAAAAAATTGAATCCGTATTATCGAAAATACAGTACACTATGTGAACGGTTACAGTTCGCTATTCCGAAGGTTCGTTAATCCGAAAATATGAGGTTTGTAACTTGTTATTCCAAAGGTTCATTTATCAAAAAATGAAATAAGGTTCGTTATGCCGAAGGTTCGTTAATCCGAAAATGAAACAAAGGTCCTAATTCCGAAGGTTCTTTACAATCTATAAGAGAAATACTGATATCTCCTTATATTCTAGGCTTTATTACAAAAAATTATGTAGGATGCTTTGCACAACGGACCTATTATGCATCACATGTGATATCTAAAACATCTTTTAAATCACTGCTCCCAAAGGTAAACATATGACCTTTGTGTATCTACTCGTTTGTGTGTATGTGTGTGCGTGTGTGTGTGTGTGGGGGGGGAATAGTTTCCTCCTTCTTCTTCTTTTTTGTTAGAGTTTATCTTAGTTGATCTTGATACAGTGTACCTCTTTCGGTGCGCCCTTTCTCTTGTTATGTCACTTCATCTGTTTCTACATTTTGAAGCAAAGTAATTTGTTCAAGCATTGTGTATGTCCTCGTTACCGTAATGTGTCATTTTGCTGCGATGAGTTGGTTCTAGTAGGCCCTATTATCGCTGCGAGATGTAATTTTTGTAATAACGTGTTGAGAATAACAGATTTTTGTTTCTGAACGAAAGGAAAATGACGGAATTGTTTTGATAACCAATGTGGACGACGTGTTGAGAATTCTGATTCCTGTTTCTGAACGAAAGGAAAATGACGGAATTATTATTTTGATAACCAATGTGGATGACTACCTTCTATAAGTGATTTTGGTGTGAAAAGAGAGTTTGCTCAAAGAAACGCTTCTCATGAATGGTCAACGAAACAAAATACATCATACAATGCAACGTGACTCGCGTGCATTTAGCAAACGAAATGTCTAGACCTTTAAGTTCAAGTAAAATGCATAAAACACAGAATAAGAAAGCAGACAAACTAACAAATATGGAATTAATGACCGCAGACGTAACGTAGGAAAACCTGACACCTATGCTTGAAGAAATTCCCACAAAAGCAGAGCGCAAGCTCAAAGAATACATGTGCGTAGTCCATACAGGTCGTGATGCGCTCGGTCGAAATGCGTATGTCGCAGTAAACGAAATTTTAGGCATGTCTACACATGTATATATAAATACTTGAATTCTACATACATTGTATAGTTTTATCTTTACAATAATATATAAAACAACCCCATTCCGCATCCCTAGAAGTCATAAAAGAAAAAGAAAAAAAGAAAATCGCCCTTAAAGTTCAGGTTATGTTCAAGCTCACAACCCGTTCCCCCCCCCCCCCCCATGATGCAACAGTCCTGCTTAGCGACGGCGTTAACGCTTCATCGCACACACATAAATGGCGACAGCTTGGGTGTGTGAGAAAATTCATTCTTAAATGGATGCACCCCCATGGCACTCAGGATTATCACTGACCCTCCTATGCCTTTTGTCTATCCACCCTCCTGCTTTAATCCCCCTCCCTTCACCTATTGGCCTCCTTGCCCATGACCTCCCATCCTCTCCTTTTGTTTTCTTTGTTCCGTGTCCCTAGCCTGTCCCTGACTGTTCGTGTTGTGTGAACTTCTTTGTAATGTGATTGCTTTCCCTGCCTGATTATCATTTTGCCTCTGACGAAGATTCTTCTGGAATCAAAAGCTCAGGCCCCTTTAGAGTATAGACTCCATTTTACTCCTTTGGCACGCCACTGATATTCGATAAGCAGTTTTCAGCATTTTTGTGTTTGTTTGTTTTTGTTTTTGTTTTGTTTTGTTTTGTTTTGTTTGTGCTACAGATAATTAGCCAATCACAAGACAGATATAATTCGATTCTAACCAATACCAAAATACGGTTGCCTGAATGTAAACTTTGGTGTGTTTGTGTTGTGTATCGGCTGCAGTGTAGTTTGAAACAACAGAAACAGAAAAAAAGAAAGAGGCACGCAATGTGTGCTATATACGAAAAGCCTCATTTACCGAGAAAGTTGATCGCTTCCATTCTCCTCCCATGTTGTTGTCAATGGAAGCTAAAGAGAATGCTTTTAGCAAGTATACCAGTACCTAAAGAGGACCTGAGGAACCCGTTGTTTTGAATGCTGTGCTCGGTACGAGTTCAAAACGCAGTCGAAGTTATCAGAATGCCATTATAATAGAACTGATAGCTCTATAGAAAACTTGTTTAGGTCAGTAAAGGTTGCCGTAATGCAATCTTTGTGGAATTGACTCATTACATCTGAGCATTTTGAAAAACGTGTAGAGTACTTTCGTTTTGCATATAAATGTTAAGAAATAGTTTGAACTATGAAAATAAAAAAGTATGGTTACTTCAACGATGTTGAATAGTTCGATTAGCCGTGACGCATAAAATGAATTCATGAATTCATCTGACTAATCCTTACCGATTGATGATCACTTCTATAAGCCAACAGTTAAGCTGAACTGCTTTGGAGTGATAAGACAGGTAAACGATGAAAACTTGGTACATGTTGTATGCTATTATAATTATTATAAAATCCTGTAGCCAGAACTGATTTTACGATCATCTTTAACCTTTCAGAAAGTTCCAGTTTTCAACTTAAATAGTAGCGATAGCTTGTAAGAGTAGATTAGCATCCCTCTGACTATTTTTGGTCAATATGCATACTCTTAACCCTATTCTAACTGGGGGGGGGGGGGGTCAAATGGGTCAAATTGACCCCCCCCCCCCCCACGTTTCGCGTCACGATTCTGCAACGCGCAAAGATTTTGCCGCGTCGTTTCACAACTTTTTTCATTGAAGTCTTCCGCATATTTTGAGACCAAATTTGCGACGTCTTATACACCGTTCTGAAGTTACGTAATGTTATGCAAATGCATGTCAACCGGAAAACAGCTCAAATTCATGATATCGTGTGCAAATTGAATGTAAATTGTGTTTTTTGGGTTAAATTGATATAAATTATAGTATTTCATCTTTGAACCATTGAAATTAATCAATTCTATATAGTGTAGATAAGCCTGAAAAAGTGCCTGCAACAAATTTTGAAAAACAACAGAAAAACACAAGGTCGAAAAAACAATAAAATACATAAGAAATTAACAAAACAATAAAACACAAAAGAAATTGGTGTTGACTGTGCTTTATTTTTGAATGAAAATTGGTTTATATGTCTTGAGGAATTTTGACACAAAAATTTAGTAATACTTCAGTCTTTTTTACGGAGTTATAGGTGAAAATATGATTTCATGCACAACTTTGCATAATCAATTTATTAAAATAGAAAGGCAATATATTTCTATTGTATGACCATGTAATCTTGTAGTTGACATCCAGCTCTATCTTCAGGAAAAATTTCGCAGCGATCGCGCGATCGGTGGCCGAGATCTGAAGGGGGGGGGGGGTCACCCCCAGTAAAAACTCCTCCCAGTCAGAATACTGGACAGAGCGATCAATGGGCGCGATTATCACCACGCGTGGTTAACCTAAACAATGCTCGGCCGGCTTGTTCGGTTTCAGTGTTTTTTGTTTCTATTTCCCCCTTTTAAAAACGAAGGTTCCTTAGTCCAGCCATTGTTTTCGCTTCCTGCTCAAGACATTGAACAGTTCAGCAAAGCTGAAGTTTAGATCACTAAACGGCGACATGAACTCATGATGATAATAGGACTTAGATCACAGCCGAAAGTGCGCTCCTTCATTACTCTAGAATGAGAAAGAATACCCTGTCTGTGTTCAAAGTTGGGTTACGGACGATGAAAAAAAAAAAAAAAGGTTTGAATCATGAATTGTCGGATGACGTCGGCAGATTGATGATATAAATATTAGCGTATCATGGGAAAGATTAAGTAATGATGATGAGCCCAATGATATCGCAGGGCTCCAAACTAATTTTTATTTTTGACCACCAAAATCATTGATTTCTATTTTTTTTTTTTGGTGGCCAAAAAAATCAAGAAAAACATAGGAAAAACTAAATCGGTCCTACTAAAAACAATTATTAAGCATTACTGACGTGACAGGTACCCATGTCTAAAATAAATGAATACAAAAGTAGATCATCTTATCACCATTATTCTGAATTCTAAGATTTAGCAAATAGGCTTATAGATAATTATAAAAGTTGATGCCTATGCTATTAGGTGGTCATAGCTTACTTTTGGGATGAGAAAGTGGGAGCATTTCCAGATTGTTTGTTTTAGCATTGTAAAGAGCCGAAAGTTACCGCTATTCATTTCTGATTGTAAAAGCAATCATCCAACATTTACTATAGTAATATGTTAGAACCTTACGGAGCCGAATATTACCGTTAATCATTTTCAAATACACTGTATAAAAGCAAACAACCGACATTCATTTTAGCATCTTATGGAGCTGAATGTTACCCTTATTGATTTCCGAATGTGAAGCAAACATCCTCTATTTATTTAAGCATCATACTGAGCCTATGTATACCATTAATCATTTTCAAATGTGAAAGCAATAATCTGTTATTTATGTTAGCATTGTACCAGAGCTGCCAACCGTTCCGAAAAATTCGTATACGAAAAATCGAAGGGAATACGACAATATGAAAACGTCCTTAGAAAGTACGAATTCACAGTGGGGAAAAATAATGGGTAAAAATATAGCAAACGCACGTCGCATGTGCCATGTTATCTGTATTCAGCTGGGATATCGATGCAACGCGTACGCACCGTATGTGGAAAGCGCTGAATAGAAAAATGTGCGCACACGCATATCGCTGCTTGCGTACTGTGTACACCGAACAGAACTTCGCGCGCGTGAATCCCTGTCGCCTACGGACCCTGGATGTTTACATGGATCGCCGTGGTATCCCAATGTGTGGCCGGCCGGCTGGGGGAGTGTCTACACACTGTAGCCAGCTGCCACTACAGTACCGTATGAGGCGGGGTGAAAGCGTCCCGTTGTGCAATGTCTGCTTCTTTTTCTCTTCTTTTCATCCTCTTGTCCCTTGCCTCCCAAGTACGAAATGATTTTTAGAGTGTTGTGTGTTTTTTTATAACGCTATTGCATCATTTTCTGCGAGGAAGTTGTAGAGGTGAGTTTCTGTTCGTGTATTGATGACTGATGTGCACTGCCCTCTGCAGTATATGTGCAGGTGAAAAGCGTTCGAACTTTCTTTCCAGAGTATCGTGGAAACTCGATTATTTCTAGGCCTATTAAAGGAGATCTCATATAACAGAATACTTATAACAAACTATTTTCCCGTCAAAATGAATCAATATCCTTTGTTTTGTATCGTTTATTGACTTGATCCCATAGGATCTCGTCGCAATACCGAGTTTTATATGTGTGTTTATTTTCGCGTAGCTTTCGGTGCTGCAAAACTTTTGCTAGAGCCTAAGCTTACTACTAAACTTCGTTTTATTTCCGTCGTTTCTCACACCTCGTTTAGTACGATTTCTTACATTTTATATCACTTTATCTGTTCCCTTTATACTTTGAAGTATTTAAACGTAATTCTCTTAGTGTCTCGCACTGTTATTTTCGTAACGGCGATTTCTCCGCTTCGCTGCAATCGAAGCGACGGAGTTTGATCCCAGCCGCTTCGATGTGCTATTTGTTGTCTTTTCTAAATGTTTGTGTTGTTGGGAGGTGTTGATACTTTGTATTTATTATTGAGTTTCCGAGGTATTTATCTCGAGGGATTATGCGTGTTTCTTAATGTTGATCATCGGAAAAGGCTAAAATGATCTTGAGTGATGTCTGATAGTGATGATAACTATGCTGGTGACTGGTGTAAAAAGACGGCTTCCTGTGAATGCTTAGCGTACGTGACGTTTGTTTTATTTCCCTTTCCCTCTAGTCTTCTTTCCCCCTTACTCTTCTTTCCCCTCTCAAGAATGATTAAAAAAAAAGAAATTACGTACACCTCACAACAAAACGAACCATGTGCTATAGCAACTTTCGTAAAGTTAAATCTAAATGTTCAATATCAGCAAAGAATAAGGCGAAAACACGAATGACAATAAATAAAAGCGAAGAGATTGTGTATGCAGTCTCTTCGGCTCGAAGAAACTTGACACCCCACCCCTCTCCCTTGTGGAAATTTCCACAAAAGCAGGTGCCACACCCAGGTGCGTGCCAGACGAAAGAATGCGCGCATTGGAATAAACAGCGTGTAAGTATCCTGGAAATATCGATCGAAGAACCAGCTCATTAGTTGAATTAAAGGAATAATTCCAAAGATATCATGATTCTATGTCTATAGCCTTTCTTTTGGCGCATAGTAGGGAACATCGAAGAGTCGATTATAGTGTACTTGATCGAATATCTAATGTTCCCTGAACAATAACAAAAGGATTGATTATTTAGTCAATTAAAAATGCAATCACAGAAATACATGAAAGGTCTCGTATGCCCAGACAAATTCACTACGAGAAGGTCCAATGAGATGCAGTCATCACCTGGTTAGACAGCAAAATACAACGTGTAATGACAATTAATTTCAGTTCACGCGCATCAAAACTGCTTATTACTTTTCAAAGTTTTGGCTATCAACATTCGTTCGTGGGTGTATTTTGTTTGTTTGTTTGTTTGTTTTGTGTGTTTTTCCCTCGTGAAAGACGTAATGATTTCTTCATATCGAACGTAAATTGCATGTTTACCGTAAACAAGCCATTCAGCTCAGCTCAGCTATGGCGCATTCGATCCATCGAACTTGCAGTAACATCTTATAGGCAGGAGCACATGGCGCATTCATTTAAACTTGAAAATGAAGCCACGTGTTTGCACCACAGGTCTGTGGTTTGCACCACATCGGCGCTTCCACACACAGCGCGGCATTTTGCGATCATCGTTATAGCAGACTTTCCGATTCCAGTCAGGGGAAAAGGAATTGGAATACTTCGAAAAATACTGATGTTTAAAATCTAATAAAATGAAAAAAGCCTGAAAACAACGCATGATTATGTTTTGATAGTACATAATTGGAAACACAGAACAGAGTTTTGCATCCGCTCACACAGAAGCTCTCTTGAGAAGATCAAGCATTCCCCGTCCCCTGCTAGAAAATGGAAGCTTCCATAATCAGCCCAGAAAGATTTTGGAGGTACAAACTTGTACACATTGCGAGAAAGCAATCAATCAACGCTGAACATTGCGTAGTTTAGAATCTTTATCGTGCTGGTGACCAGCTGGATGCTTCGGCATGTGTCATAACGTTATGTTTAGAGCCTGTAGGCCTCATAGCAAAAAGAGGGAGATTGAAAAAAAAAACCAATTCTGGTGGAAAATACGAATTTTGGAGCTGCTGAGTACTAATTTGTGCTTCGAAAGGTTGGCAGCTCTGTCGTATACGGAGCAGAATTTAACAGTAAGTCATTTCCAAATATAAAAGCAAACATCCGACATCTATTTTATCATCGTACGGAGCCGAATGCCACTGTTGTCCACTTGCGAAAGTGAAATGAGTCATCTGACAATTATTTCATCATATCGTACGGGGCCGAATTTTGAACGTCAAGGCAGACATCAGACAGTTTTTGTGTGTGTGTGTGTGTGTTTTGTTTTGTTTTGTTTTTGTTTTGTTTTTTACCATCAAACGCAGCCGAATGTTACTATTCATTTCGAAATGTAATACACATGTAGCAAATATCCGACATTTATTTTAGCATAGTACCGAGCAGAATGTAACTGCTATTCACTTCCAAACGTAAAAGCAATCATGTGACATTAATCATTTTGGCATCTTCCGGAGCCGAATGTTATTGCTATTTATTTGCGAAAGTACATCGCAATATAAATTATAAGCAAGCATCCGACATTTATTTAAACATCGTACGGAGTTGAATATTATTATCATTCATTTCCGAAAGTCGAAGGGAGCTGATTGTTATTGTTATATTTCGAACGTAAAACCGAATATCAGACATTTATTTTATCATCGTATATACGGAGTTATTTTGGTTATTCATTTCCGAACGTCACAACAAACATGCGTTATTTATTTTAGCATCTTCCGGAGCTGAATGTTATTGCTATTTACTCTTGAACATAAAAGCAAACATCAGACATTTATGTTATCATATACACGGAGTTGAATATTATTGTGTTCATTTCCGAACCATCGAACGCAGCTGAATGTATACTGTTATTCATTTCGAAATTTAAAAGCGAACATCCGACAGTTATTTTAGCATCGTATGGAGCAGAACATTACTGCTATTCACTTCCGAACGCAAAATCGTATATACGGAGTTGAATATTTTTGTTATTAATTTCCGAACGTCACAGCAAACATTCGACATTTATTTTAGCATCTTCCGGAGCTGAATGTTATTGCCATTTACTCTTGAACATAAAGGCAAACATCAGACATTTATGTTATCATCGTATACACGGAGTTGAATATTATTGTGTTCATTTCCGAACCATCGAACGCATGAGGTGAATGTTACTGTTATTCATTTCGAAATTTAAAAGCGAACATCCGACAGTTATTTTAGCATCGTATGGAGCAGAATATTACTGCTATTCACTTCCGAACGTAAAAGCAATCATCTGACATCTATTTTGTCATCTTCCGGAGCCGAATGCTATTGCTATTTACTTTCGAAAGTACAGGCAATCATCCGTCATTCATTTTATTATCGTAAGAAGTTGAATATTTTTGTTATTTATTTCCGAACGTCAAAGGGATCATTCGACATTTACTTTAGCATCTTCGGGAGCTGAATGTTATTGCTATTTACTTCCGAACGTAAAAGCAAACATCAGATATACATTGTATATTTTATAAACGTATATACGGAGTTGAATGTCATTGTTATTCATTTCCGAACATCAAAGCAATCATTGAACATTAATTTTACCACCGAACGCACCTGAATGTTACTGTTATTCATTTCGAAATCTAAAAGCAAACATCCAACAGTTATTTTAGCATCGTATGGAGCAGAATATTACTGCTATTCACTTCCGAACGTAAAAGCAATCATCTGACATTTATGTTAGCATTTTCCGAAGCCGAATGTTATTGCTATTTATTTTCGAAAGTAAAAGCAAATATCCGTCTTTTATTTTATCATCGTACGGAGTTGAATATTTTTGTTATTCATTTCCGAACGTCAAAGGGATCATTCGACATAATATAGCCTACTCAAGCATCTTCCGGAGCTGAATGTTATTGCTATTTACTTTCGAACGTAAGAGCAAACATCCGGCATTTATCTTATCGTCTTACGGAGTTGAATATTATCATTCACTTCCGAACGCCAAAGCAAACATTCGGTATTTATTCCAGTATCATACGGAGTCAAATGTCACCGTGATTCATTTCTAAAATCAAAAGTAAACATGCGACATTCATTTTTGCGTCTTACGGAGCCGACATGTTACCGCTGTTCATTTTCAAAAGTAAAGGCAAACATCCGACTTTTTTTGTAGCCCGATTGGGCCACCGAATTTTCAGCAATGAAATTTTGGTGGCGCAGGTCGTTAAAAGTCTTGAATAGCGAGATGATCGTAACCGATGTCGATATGTTCTAATAATTATTGATACTTGAGTGATGAACGCATGTGCACAACTTCCGCAGGTGTACTTCTTTAGAAAGTAGCGAACAATCAAGGCAGTGGACATCAGAGTGTGATTAAATCGAAAAGAAGCCCCTGAAATCGGAATTTGATGAAAATGGGCAAAGTCGGAACTCCATGAAATGTATTTTGATTGAGCGGTCAAAATAAAGCTTAACGGGAATGTGCCCTTGAATACCCTCGTCCACCCTCGTCCACCCTCGTCCAACCCGCGTCAATCGAGACGCATATTCCCGAGGATGGATTATCCGTGCGGGCGGATGGACTCGTCCAGTGAACGCGTATACCCGCGGGTACCCGCGGGGATACGCGTCAGTGGCCTCGTCCAGATCTCGGAAAAGCGTGACGTTTCCCGCGGTCGGCACTGTAAATGTGTTGTGCTATGTGTGACTAATTAATATGTTATGTATGATTGCAACATGATCAAACATATTTATCTCTTTAATGTTCTTTATCTATTAGTATATTATATAGTGTGCCCTATTAAGACAGCAATGTTTTGAAGTAACCATAGGACTGAACTTGCTCAGACCGTTCTGTTTTACCCAAACTGCTCAGTACATCTTTCTCAGGGAAATGGAGTGTCTGTCGTTACAAATGTATCCAAGGTCATTTGACTAAGAGCTGCCATCGATCATCCGTGGATTGTTCAAACAGAGTCATTTATTTTGCATTTGTGTCTTTCTGGATGTGGAAATAGGTGAAAAGTTGTATTGGACCCAGAACGAATAGAGGGCAAATACCCGATGAATGAAACAGGATTAACAAGTGCTCAGTCACTCCTCTTAATTCGTCACGGAGCGAACGCACATTGCCAGTTGTGTAATGTTGCTATGCATGTGCAAATTTTATCATCACTGTTTTCTCTCCGAAAGATAGCAGGCGGGAATGAGTGTCGCCCAAGTGACTCCCATTTTCCCTGTCTCTCTGTACTTGTATCGTATTTTCCCTGTAACGAACATCCCACAGATCACTTTTTATGCTAATCGCATTTTCATCCCGTCTCAAAGTTTGTGTGTGACAGGTCAAGGAGTGAATGGCTGAATAGTGTGTGTATTATCTTCATGGACACTTGCTGACCTACTCATGAATATGCACAATTTCGCTGTTATGTTTAGCATTAAAACTTATAATTCATTGTCATCTCTCTCTCGTATATTTTGATTTCTTGCCCGCATCATCACCTTAGTAGTCTTACCATGAAAATCCACTGCCTTCAATCTTTCTTTCTTAGGAGTTTACTGGCTTCTGTTGAAGAGGAGTTACAGAAACGGTATGGCAACCCCCCGATGTTTCTGTATTGTGTTTTATCTTTTTCATTTTCATTTTGCCCCCTCCCCCCTCCTTCCCTCCACCCCGTTGCATCACACTGCTTGTTTATAAGAAAGAAACAAAATGGGAATCTGCTACCTAACATCGCCCCCTTTTCGTGTGCATGCACCTAACATAGAGTAGGTAGATAAGCTGGCTGCTTTTTACACAACACACACATACACACACACACACTCATGTTAGCGTGTGCACGTGTGCTTACACCATAGAGAGGTTCCAACATGGTGCACTGTACTGTACTGTGCTAAAAATCTAGTGGCAGTGGTGCTTTTGATGTGTTGTAGTGGATCAACACCGTTGTGCAACACTGTGGTCATTATTGACGTGACACGTTTTGCTTGTTGTACATCCCATCAGAAATTTTAAAATATATATAAAAATATGCAGGTAGAAATCATTTTGTGTGCTTGCGCCGTCACCTAACTGGGTTCTTCATGATCCGTCATGCGTGATTAGACTGATCCATGTTGCTTCACTAATCCCACTTTGTTTCAAAGTCATGACTGTGGTGCGGATTAATTCCTGTCATCCATCTTACAAACATATTAATCTTCATACCATATTACATGTACTTTCAATCGAAGAGTGTAATCTAGTGCTCATTCCACTGTGCGGATGTAAATGTAGTGTGAAGGGACTCATCGTGTGCCATACCATCCACTTGTAATATGTGGTACTTGGCGAACATCAGAATGTCAAAGCCTTATGTTTCATGGAATGTACAAGATATATGACAAATATGCTGTCAAATTATTGTAAATCTTGCTTAGTATAGGGTCATGAAAAATGTAGACATTGCATTTAGAGTCTTGATATAGTCCATAATTACGGATGAAGCTTTATATTTTAAAGGGAAAAAAAATTGTGTGGCTTGGTGCTGCATTTCTCAGAGATATATACGTATATAAAGCACATCTATCATAAGGCATGGATGCACCCACATGACAATGATCATATGATATAGTAAACATATTGCCATCACATTGGCACAAGATGGGACATTCACTTTCTGTAGGGCTCTAAGCTTAGCATCACATATAATGGAACCAAGTTGTGAAACCACCAGTTTGCTTCCAAGCCCCCGCTGTCCGATTCGAGTGCACAAATTTATGCTTCTCCTTCTCATTACGTATGTCCTGTGATAGGTTATAAATAATGTGCATCGCTACAGTGTTATTTTGCTTTTAATTGTATAAACGAGCACATTTTATCCACTGAGGAATTGGCCTGCCTCGCCGGAATAAATTTGTCATGCACACTTCCGTCGCGACGGAAGATAAGAGTTGACATGATACAACATACGTAATATGCAATTAATTAACTTCCATGGGAATTATCACAACAACATGTGAAACCAGCCATCGGAATATGCAGCGGCATGTCCAGTAGCTGTTTTGTTGTTGTTGTTGTTGTCATTATTTGTGTTTGTGAATCAAATGTGCCGACGTCCACAAACAAACCGCTGTGTTATGCATGCAGGAAGTAATGGTAGTATAGAAACCTGCTATAATTTTTCTTAAAAAGAAAAAAAAAGAAAAAAAACGGTGAAGCTCCTTCCGAACCAAAACTGTTTGTTTTTGTTTGGTGTGTGTCCCAGTATGTGTAAAGTTCGTTGTGCATGTGAATGCCGGATTTGACTTAAAATAGGAGCCCCTGTATATGTTGTGATAGTTCAAATTCACTGAAAAGTGACCAAAGTTAATCAAAATGGTATGTTTTCCTGAAATTTGCAATCGTAGAAATGATTTGTAGTGGGAACAAAATTAAAAGAAGATTTGAATGCTTGTTGAAGACTGTTTTTTCCATTTATCCTCTCTTTCATTTTTTTTTTCATTTTACCTCCAAAGTTTAACAAGCTGAAAACTTTTTTCATTTTACCTCCAAAGTTTAACAAGCTGAAAGCTTATCAGTCATGTTACAAATGCCCAGAGCTTTATCACCCATGAAATATGAAATGAGTGCATTAACCTTGTCCATACATAGCATTTTTCCATGAAGACTTCGATAAATGTAAATTATCATGACATCTATATGGATTTTTTACTTTTTTTTTTCTTTTCTTGATTGATGCACATAGTCACAACTATTACTTTTAGGTGATAATCTTGTGCCTAGAAAGTGCGCACATGCTGCCACTTGATTTTGCTCATCAACTTTTTGTGAGGAGGCGTCCACGTAAAGGATGAAAAATCTTGCTTACCTTTTCAATACCGAGTAGATCATGGATACTGGTGTCCAGCAAACACATTCATCTATTTCACTAGAATTTAACATATACATGGTCGCTGGTGTATGCCATTCTTCTGATCATTTCTGTCATTCCAAATCATCATCACCATCTATGAGTAGATATCAAGGTTTAGCCCATTCATATATTAGGGGAGATCAAATACATTGGCCCTTTCTGACATACTGTATAGACATTGTAAATTCCATCCATGCTTCTAATATGTACATTTTTAGAGAACAGAAATGTCAGTCGCGCATAAGAAAGACTTTGATACTCTACACAGCATGCTGACTTTATACCAGTCTGCCTACCCTGTTCGCATCATACAGATCAAGTGGCATTATCATGGTAAACCATATATCATTCTGAATATTCATAGTGAAGGGTTTCAGATGTGTGCAAGAACTCGCTTGTAACCAAGTGTAGAGTTACCAAGTGTTTAGACACTGAAATGAGTCTCCTTTCCAACTGCTTTACCTCAGAATATGGCAGAAGAGAATACAAGGTCAAGCTAAGTTCAAACTTGTCAATCGTATTCATAGCATCAAAGTGTTCAGATTACAAATGCGCATGCAGAAACAAGTGAAACTCAATTATTTGAACGCACCTCCAGACTACAATAGATCTAATGTGATTTGGGCGTTATGTTTTTGAACAATGCGATTCAAATCTGCTTTCAGATTTTCATTCAAAAATTGATCTCTTGGTTAGCATGATGCATGTTTCTTAACATATTCACAAACAAGTTTGTATTCAAAGTCTGAAGCTGCTCATATGTAGCATGGTAGCACTACTAAAGCTCACTACAGTCACATGTTATACAGAGATACATCTATACAGGATGGCCCAGAAAGAACGGAACACCTGAGATCTCTAATTTCAGCAATATTGTTGCAAATATGTCATGATTTTGCATACTATGGGAAAGGCCATTCTTTTTCCAATAGAATGACACCAAGTTCTTTAATTTTGGTTGATGCGTTATGATTGTAGGACCATTTTTGTCAACCCTTGCAATTTTCAAAATGTAATCATTTTACACTCTCAGAGATACCAAAACCAGCGAGAATTCGGCTTGCCATAGAACCAGTAGCGCGCACAATGTGTGGAATGTGGGGCGGACGGTGTGATTGTCATTGTCCGTTATCATTGTGAATGGTGTGAATGTCATTGTGAATATCATTGTTCACTGGTTCTATGGCAAGCCGAATTCTCGCTGGTTTTGGTATCTATGATCTGAGAGTGCAAAATGATCGCTTTTTGAAAATTGCAAGGGTTGACAAAAATGGTCCTTAAAGGGACTGTACAGTACTGGTTGAGGTAGGGATTCATGTTTTGAACATTCCTAAGTGAGATAATGAAAAGCCTCTTATAAAATATGGAAGAGCATGTAATTCTAAAAAAGATTCAACGTTTATTTGATGAAAATTGGTTTTCAAATGACTGAGATATCCAAAAAAGTGCTCATAATAAAAGGCAACATGCCCCAACTTTATTAGTATCTCTTTGTTTCACCTTGTTTTTGGATATCTCAGCCATTTCAAAACCGATTTTCATCGAATAAACTTTTTATTCCCCTTAGAACTGCATGCTCTTTGACATCTCATAGAGTGGTTTCTGAATATCTCACAAAACGATAAAAGCTAAATCTTCACCTCGACCAGAACTGTACACACCCTTTAAATCATAACGCATTAACAAAAATTAAAGAACTTGGTGTCATTCTTTTGGAAAAAGAATAGCCTTTCCAGTAGTATGTAAAATAATGACACATTTTAACAATATTGCTGAAATTAAAGATCTCGGGTGTTCCATTCTTTCTGGGCCACCCTGTAGAGGGAAGTGGGATAGTTTACACGGTGATGGGTATGTGGACTATGGCTGCAAGCATATATCACTGGACTAAACATGTTTAGATGCTCATTAATGTCAGTAATGTACATGATACATATATATTACACAACGTAACTCATCAAGAAACTGCAGAAACCACATTTACATAATATTATGTGGTCTGGTGCTGTAGCTTTTGATTACAATTTTACCATTCATTGTTAATGTTTCTTTAAGAATTTGGATGAAAAATTTGCTCTCATTGGAGTCCTTTGTTGTTGTATATGTCTAAGTCTTTGTTTGGTTTGTAGAATTTTCAAGAGCCTTGTAATTGCTTCGTTTATAACTGATTTTCAAATTGGCAACACATTTAAAAAGTTAAAACTCATGCTTCTCTCTCTCTCCAATGCCAAATATTTGTCAAATTTCTTTTGATTTTATACAGATGCAAAGAATATGATACATTTCCATCTAATCATTTTCCAATAAAGACTGTGCAGTAGAATTACAAAGTTGCCAAATTAATGAGGGCAATAAGATGACAACTTCTGCAACAAATTCCCCCCGGACGTAATAGTTTACAACTGCTGGAGTCACACTCGCAAATAATATTAATGTACACCCTCTCCGCACCTGGCCCATTTATGTTCCATCTTTGTAGAGTTCCTTGGTAGAAAATTCATCAGGTCAGCATTTGTATTTTTTTTTTACCAACATGTAGATTATTCATTAACGATATTTTTCTCAAGTTTTGTCGCAGCTCTAGCGGATGACAAGAGGCAGTGAAAAATTAATCTTACAAATTTTCATACCACCAGCATTTTTATGTCCAAATTCTTTATGATGATATTTTAAAACCTTTTCTTGTTACTCTTCCTGCATAGAAGGAGAAAACTAAGTCCTTGTGTTGCTGCTAATTGATATGTGTATATGGAAACAGCAAATTCTATATACTTAATTTTTTTGTCAGCTTTAGAGTAACTACTTTTATAGTACTGTGTTCAATTCCTAACCAATGATGTATACGAATAGAATATGTGGGGAGATAGCTTCATTGTGAAAGCAAATTTATTTTTTAAAAAAATAAATTATTAATTAATGGAAGCTTGAAGAGATGATGATATTAAAGGGATAGTACAGTATTGGTGGAGATGAGAATTGGGCTTTTAACTTTTTGCGAGATACCAAGAAAACACTTATGAAATAGTACAGAGGATACCATTTTAAGAGGGATTCAAAGTTTATTTGATGAAAATCGGGTTTGGAATGACTGAAATATCCAAAAACAAAGTAAAACAAAGCGATCGTAATAAAAGGTGGATCCCACACTTTATTAGAATCGCTGTGTTTTGGATATCTCAGCCATTTCAGAACCAATTTTCATCAAATCAATGTTGAATTCCTCATGGAATTACATGCTCTTTCATATTTCATAAGAGGTTTCTCATTATCTCACCAAAAAAATGTTAGAAACCTGAAATGAGGTCTCAACCAAAACTATACGATCCCTTTAATAATGAAGGCGGAAGTTCAGAAGAGAATTTTGTGAAGTGAATTCCGTGTAGGATGATGGCATTGCTTCTCACTTTGAAATGGGGGCGTGGCAGGCGCTGAAGTTGTGGTGCTGTTAACAATTTGCATTCTCCAACTGATATCAGTTAGCAGAGACATGCAGAGTTTATCATTTAACCACTTTGTGACGTGATTACACTCGTGTGAAGTGCAGTGCAAGTGTGGCACAATATTTTGTTTTTTCTCCCTTTCTACATCAAATGCTGTTTTGGGAAACTGTTGGGAGTATATATATATATATATATATAAGTATCTTATCATTTTCTGCCTCTCGAGTAATGAAAGAACTTTGTATCAAAAAGTCTTCCAAATTACAACATCAAAGATATATTGCTAACTATGTTGGATTAGTTTGAAGCTGTAGTGGCATTCTGCTTTGTGTGTGCTGTTGCATACACATACACTTTGAATTTAAAATGATAAAAGCATACTGCCATGAAATCAATGTCCTTGTCTCTGTGTACATTGAGCCTACCGCCTTGCTTGGAAAAGAAAAATCCCAAGAAAATGTCTGCCTCATTGTCCAAATGTGCACGGCAGCTGTATGTGAGCAGTTGGTTTGTGATTTATGTGCTAGCTTTAAAAAAAAAAAAAAAGTACCCACATGTACCATATCAATGCAGTCTGTGCCTTGGTTATGCCATGTGTCATATGCATGGCCTCAGCATCTCAGCTGGAAAAAAAAAATGCTTCTTAACTGATGAAGGACACTGTTCATCATCCAAACCTTGAAGATTCTTAAGAGATGCACCATGATTATCTACTTTCACATCTCATGTAGATGACAGTATGTCATATACAGAGGAAAACCTGATAAGAGAGATATATGGTGCATTCCTCAAGATGACATCACCATCATCATCTAGACTTGGTAGAGTAAGATATGAGGATGTTGAGCCTTGATTTTGTACTCTCCGAGTGGCTTAATTAAAGCTGCCCGGATGTCATCATCTCCCTCCGTTGCTACGGTAACCGCTAGCTGTTCTCTGTGACCGTGACTGACAGCATGCCATCGCCTTGTCTTGTCTCGCATGCTTCTCTCTCACAGGGGTCACCAGACCAATAATTTCAAAGAGGGCGAGGAGCAGAGCGAGGAGGGCAAAGAGTAAGTACCTTGCCCCGCCTTTCCGCTGTATCTCCAACCCTTCTTTGTCCATTCCCCCCTCCTCGTAGTCCTTCCAACATCCATCCACTTTACCTCCATCATTTCTTCCTCCAGTTCTTCCTCCTGTGATGCTTTCAGTCAACCTGCCTCCCTCCATCCCCTCTTACTCCATAACATCTACTCTATACATCTCTTTTACCACCACGCCCCCATCCCAGTTATTGTTCTACCAGCCATATTCCACCCAACCTTCCATCTTCAAGTCTTCTCCTGTATGGTATGCCTTCTCTTTACCCACCCTTTCTTCCTACCAATCTTCTTCATGAGTCCAACCCCACTCCCTCCCACCTTTCCCTCGTCTCTCATCCTCCTACCAATCTCCATCCTCCCTCTTTCTCAACATCTTCTCTGAAATCTTCTTCCATGCTCATTCGACCCCTCTTCCTTGTCTCTCAAAAGCATTTATCTGTCCCCCCCCCCCCCGAAAACGGTTTCATTTTTCTCATAATCTGACTGCCTATGTATTTTGCCTTTTCAGTCTCTTTCTTCTCTTTGCATAACAATATTCATTCATTGCCTATCACATCCCAGTCTTCCAAACTCTGCATCTTCTCTTCCATCTTTGTTGTTGTTATTGTTGTTTTCATGCTTTATATCTGCTTTTTTCTTTAGTTTCTGAATGAAGGGGTGTGGCAGTTTCATCCTTCACCCCCTTCCCCTTCCAATCTTTCTTTAAACACCTATTCATTTACCCCTTTCCCCCTTCATTTCCTATCCTTCTAAACTTTCTTCTGCACATTTTCGTTGTTTCTTTGTTTTACAATATTCGTTCATCAACTGTCCTTCCTTTAGTCCTTCAGTTATCATTTCTTCCTACCCTCTTCTGTCCATCCATCCCCTCTCCCCCTGTATTATTTTCATCCCACATTACTGGGCTCATTTCTTTTTCCTTTTACGTCTTCATTCAGTTTTCCTCATCAATATGTCATATGAATCCTTCTTCCTTTTCTTTTTCAACTATCTCACTCTCCTATATATTCCATCTCTTCAATTCCAATTCTCCTATCATGTTTCTCCAAACATTTTTTTCTGCATCCTGTATCCATGGACCCCTTCATATCGTAAGCTCTTAATTCCATCCAAACCTCCCTCATCCAGGGGGGTGTTTCATAAAGCTGTTCGTAAAGTTACGAACAACTTACGAGCGACTGGTGATTAGTTCTGATGTGCTATACTTATCAGAATTTCCATAATTCAGCAAAAGAACTGATCACCAGTCACTCGTAAGTCGTTCGTAACTTTACGAACAGCTTTATGAAACACCCTCCAGGTCCCTTCATGGTGTCATCTTTTTCCTCGTCGGTCCTATTGATCTCACATCTAATCCACCATCTAGTCCCCCCTTGTATCTAATCTGCCATCTAGTCCCCCCTTGTATCTAATCCACCATCTAGTCCCCCCCCCCTTGTATCTAATCCACCATCTAGTCCCCCCCCCTTGTATCTAATCCACCATCTAGTCCCCCCCCCTTGTATCTAATCCGCCATCTAGTCCCCCCTTGTATCTAATCAGCCATCTAGTCCCCCCTTGTATCTAATCTGCCATCTAGTCCCCCCTTGTATCTAATCTGCCATCTAGTCCCCCCTTGTATCTAATCCGCCATCTAGTCCCCCCTTGTATCTAATCTGCCATCCCCCCCCCCCCCCCCCCGTACTGCTTGTGTCATATCTTCTCATTCCTCAGTGCCTTTCATCCTCCCTATGTCCCTATCATTCCATGTAACTTGTTTAGAATCAGGTATACCAGTTCTCAAACTCTTGAAAGTAGGAGCTCTCTTGTGCCTGACTTCTCAAAAAAAGTCTTTTGGAGGGAAAAGAAATTCTTTGCAACTAAAACAAGACACCATCTTTTTTTGGACCTGTTTTGCATCAGAACATGTATTTGTGTGTTTATTCACATATTGGCAGGTGATAATGGACAGATGTGATTTGCATGAAAAGAGCTAAAATTCCGTGCAACACCAGATTCCAACTTCACACAAAGTGACCTGAAAGTGTTCAGTGTCTGCATTTGAGGGCTTCTACCCTTTTCGACTTTTCCCTCCTACAAAGCTTCCTTTTTCAACTTGTGGAATACTTTTCTCTTGTTTGAAAACGTGTCTTTCATGTTGGGGTTCAGCTTTCTTCATTCTAGCTTCTGCTTCTCTGTGCATCTTACATAATTCCTACATCAGCTGTCAGCAAATGAAGAGATGTATCAATAAATTCTGCCGGGAAATTAATGTGCCTGTTACTCTTTTCTGCGTGGTTTCTTTTCTCGCATTATGAGATACAATTCGACCATATTACATGACAACTCCTAATCCCTGTTTTCTACTAAGTCTTTTTTTTTTCCATTCTGACTCTCTCTTGTATGGGTCTGTTGTGTGTGTGTGTGTGTGTGTGTGTGTGTGTGTTTTTTTGGATGATAATGATAATCATATATCAATAACAATATCATATTTATCCAGGACAGTCTCTTCAGTGTAACCACTGTCCTTACAGAGACCTGTGCCATTATTATAAATCCCAATATTACTATCATATGAAGATATCATATATATCTATTACTGTCACAAAACATGCTTTTTCTGATTTGACCAGAGTGCATGGTGTGTGACACCCAAAGTGCACAATGTATTTGCATTTTGTGAGAGAAGAACAGATGTGCATATATTCTCCCTAATATGAAGATCACCCACATTTTACCTTGATATAATCTTTTTTCACGTTAATTTGGAATTTTAGACATTTATGGGTTGTCTCACACAGTCAGTACCGCCTTTTCATTTTGTTCCTCCCTTCATATATCGTTCGTATCGAAACTGAACATAAGACGTCGCTAAATACTGAATAGGCACATACTTTTTGGTATGAATAGTACAAGATAAAGCTCAGGGATTATATGTACTTTGCACTTCAAGCAACCTTTGACTTGAACTTTAATCTTACGACTTCCCCTAACTCCTAACAAACTAATAGTCATATTACTTTGCTGTTCAAGCATTTTTACTGTGTCAGTAGTACCAGTGACACGTAACAGGAGCACTCTTTATTGAAAGTCATGTCTTTTAATTTCATTAGCAGGGTGTAAAAACTGCTTGACAGTGTGTGCACAAGTGTTGTTGTTTTTTTTTCTTTTAACAAAGTATTCTGAAAAATTAGATCAGATGAATCAAAACTCCACAGTGAATCATGAAATGATAACTGCAGCCAATTAGTGGCTTGTGCAGCAGAAGGTGTGAATGTGTGATGGGTTTTTAATTAGTTATTACTCTTCCTCAAAGAAGTGTCTTAATGTCATGTTCAAAATTGGCCTCTCTATGTCGTCGAGTAAATGTTACCTCTCTCAATTAGAATTTTTAAGCAAAAGTCTGTTCATGTAGACTAAACCTATCCCTCAGGGAATGAGATTTCTTGTATGTGGCCAGGTGCTGAACATACCTCAAGCTACCAAGGATTAGTGATTTAAATCCTGGCTGATTGTGGCAAGTCAGGGTGCAGCTCTTCGTTGTAATGGAATCAGAGCCCGGGGTTTTTCAGTGAAAGACACTCAGGTGCATTCTGTAGCCTTGTATTCAGACTTCAAGCAGCATTTTTCCCACATAGTGATTTAATACATCTTTCAACCCTTTCAGCTTGCCATTACATCAGTCTTGTATTGAGGCTATCCCACATTTAATAATTAAACATGTGTGTCCATCTGCATCATGGGTTTCTACTTCTTAGAAAAGATGGTCTCATTCCTGACTGAGTCAACAAAATTTACTCAGAAAATGAATTCATTAAACCTCTCAGGCTTGTAGTCAGACTAAGCACACTTCATATAACAGGCAAAGTGCAGTTAATGTTTTATCTGTGTATGCATACATACTGTTACTAGTGTGGAGGTGCAACATGGATACCATCCTAGTGTTCGTTTGAGTAAATTCCTTTCATGCTGTAGATGAAAAGAAACTTCTCCCCGTAATGATATGGGCTTTGATAGCATAAAATCAGGTGGATATAACAGTGAAGTTTATGTTCAAATTGAGACAAATCTAGAATGTGATACCTATTTGGTTCTTTTTGTATTATACTAATGTTACTGGTATAGCAATAAGTGATTTAAATGCATGGAAAACAAATGTTTTGAATATCATGTTCTCCATGGTTCTACCGACAGTTTCATTTTGCTGTTTAAGTCTTTGTTATTCCAACCAATGTGGTGGAAGTAACAGTGTGTGTATAGTACCTTGTTGGTAATCTCTTATACATTTACTAGAGTATTTGCTCAAAACAGCTCCTTAAACTGAATTTTGTTTTTGTTTTTTACCTGCTGTCAATATCTGAGTATTATGGCAATTCATCATCACAGATTTTATGTCAACCAAAAGAAAACAGTGTTTGGACCCTGGTAAAATATCCAATAGGGTTGATAGATTGAAAGTGGTATCATGGTTTGAGGGACATCATAGGTATATGCTGCAGGCTAGATGACTGTTTTCATCAATTAATTTATATAAACATGTCACTTAAAAGTAAGAGATAACTAAGGATTTCTTCTGTAGGATATTTGCGCTTTTCAATCTCAGCTTTCAGTTCTTATTTTTCTCTTCTTTTTTTTTGGGGGGGGGAATTTTAGAATATCTGGGGAATTTGATTTGAGTTATTTTCTTGCATGCTGTAATGTGTTTGTGCGCGTATGTTGTTGCAATGTATGAAAACTGAAGTATTAGAGGGTGAGAAAGAGGCAATCTTACATTACGAAACAATGTAGAGAACGGCACGCTAATTTCTCCAGGGAGTTGTGCCAGTGTGGTCGAAGGTTAATCTTTTCTTGAGGGCTCCAAAATGTTGTCTCCTCTGCGGAGAGAGTCTGAATTTCGTGAGCAAGTATCGACCCTGTTACCATGGTAATTCAAAGTGGCAGAGAAGCTTGGATGCTTGAAAGAATACTATACAATTAAAAATGAATTAATAAGAAGGTACTTGTGTTCAGTTCTGCTCTGCTCCTATTTTTCTCCATCAAAATGTCTGTAAGATTTCTCATGAAGCAAACTACATACTCATGATTTGATGCTCTTCATTGCTACACTGCCATTTTTCGTAATTTTTGTTTTAGCTATCACGATCTCTTGGATTCCCGATCTGAGAGGTAAACGCTTTCATATATTATACTTTGCTGCCACTGCTATTTTTCACTCCAATGTCCTATTTTTTTTTCTTCAAATCTGAAATGCATGATATTTACACTCTCTTTCTCGTAAAAACAAAAAGGTAACGATCACCAAGAATGTGTTTATCAAATCAAACACTAGTTTTTCAAAACATTTCTATGGATATCTTGACTTCCTCGGCGACTGTTTCTGTTTCCCTCAATTTGTTGTATTCGCTGATTCCCGAAGGTGGAGCTGCGAAAGCCTATACTTCACACCCTAATTATTTCGTGTAATGTCGGTGTTCAGTTCTTCTTACCGTATCTGTCGCTCTGAAAGGATTTGAATAACACTGGTTTGTTCGTTTGTGTTTTTTCTGCTCTTACGTTTCATGTGTGTCTGTTATAAAACTACAGTTGTGTGGTGGCGCTCTTTGTATTCCCTAGCAACACTTTATACGGAGCCAATGAGCTGAGTGTGCATGTCGTGTGAAATATAATCGCCTCTACAGCTGAAATTTACCCTGCAAAATCTACGTAGTGTACTTTCGTCTTGAGTACATGAAAATACAGTTTACAGTGAATTTCATACTGAAAGTAAAGATTCATGTGGTATGATGTTCATGTTAGCAAAGTTCTGTTTGCTGATGGTATTATATGCATCAGTTACAAAAGATCTTTATTTACATTTCTGTGTTCTTGTACATATACAAGTCAAATTAATCATACTTAATGACTTGAAATGTAGACATGCCTGTTTGAATAGTTCCAACTGCAATGACTCTCAATATGTTAACCTGACCGAATTTTTATATTTTACACCCTGCATCAAACCTAAAATAATGTCCTGCTCTCGCTAATGCAACACCTGCCTGCTAAACCTGTAGTTTTCCTGAAGACAGCACAGATTACTGTCGGCACATTCTAGCAGATTCCTAACCAGCTACTGATGCCCGTTATTCCCTCTAAGATTTGTGATTTGGTGACAAGCATGACAATTTAGTTTTTTCTCCCCCGACATCTTTGTGTGTGTGTGTTTGTGTGTGTCTTGTGTTTCTGTGTTTTAATTCTTTAACCTAACACCATTAACTTGTTCCTTATACAGTCTTTTATCATTTGTTTATGTGATTAATTTATAGCCATGTTTTACCACTGATAAACCAGAAAACTTACTGAAGTTGTGCTGTGTTACTTTGCCTAACATAGTCATTTATCTTTATAGAGAGTAATGTGAATATTACTTCACAATGATCATGTTTGACAAATGTTAAGCCAGAATGTTCACAGAAGTAACTATACACCATTTTTACCTTATACAGTACATTGCATCGTCTGTATTTCTACAAGTGACTACTTTTTAGTGACAGTGAACTGCTCTACTCTTGTATCATTTCAGTCTGGTTTTAAGACTCAGTATGCTAATTCCTCCTCCCCAGTATCTGTTAGTATTGCAATATTCAATGTTCAATATCTAAAGAATATGTCATGGGTTTGAGAACTATGTGCATAGTTTTTGTTATTTAATTGGAATATATATTCTTGGCTTCACATCTCCCCCTCCCCCTTCTGAAAAAAAAGAGGAAAAAAAGGAGTAAATAATCAAAGATGATGAGATATGCAGGATGCATGCCAAACTGCAAACTGATGCACACTTTATCCTCAGCATTCTCGTGCCCCTTATGTTCTTGAATCGTAAGAGACGACAAAACCATTTCGGAAAACTGCAACGGAGTTGTACAGTATGTTTTATTTGCTATGTCTCTCTCCCTCCTCCCCCCTCCTTTTGTGTGAGCATTTTTTAATCTATCACTTTTCATTTGAGTACCCCCTGGCTATCGTGTACAATTCCTTCTGTATCATATATACCCCAATACTATGCAAGTGATGCCCCTTTTTACACTGATAGTATGAATGCTTAAGATTGTATCCACTATGCACAAATACATAACACACACACACACACACACACACACACACACACACACAAATACACATACATTTGTTCTGTAGTTATGTGTATGTATTTGCTGTAAAGATGTAGGAGAAGTCTTGTTTCAAATTGATATACACAGAACGTTATCAAGTGGCATGATTTCCAGCACTTGTGGAAAAAAAAATAATGAAATCAATTTTATATTGAGCAGTTCTCTTAATGAGTATGTTTAGCCATTTTCCAGCAAAGTTCTATCAAATATAACACAGTATTACGACTTATGTTTTGATTTCTTTTCTTGTATACCGGCCTGCATTTTATATATAACCTATTAATATATACCATCCATTTGCATGGGTAAATTTATTGATGGTTTGATTGTTTTATTTTGTCAATATCTGTTAATGTTTTCATTGATGTGGTAGTCGGAAGACTCATGTTTTGTCTATATCATGCTTTTTCCCGTCTTATTCACAGTGACACGTTACCACACACTGAGCAGCCCCCACCACTCCCACCAAAGGTACGCGTAAGTAACCACCAACTCCATGATTTTTCTGTCTCTTCTCTTAAATGTCTCTCTTTAGATATTGGCTAATTTTGCTCCAAACCAGTACATGTACCCCCAATATTAAAATCAATAAAGGAGTCAGTCTTGGAAGAGACCACCTGCTAGCTTGACTAACATTTGCACCCTGGCAGTATGTGTGTACACTTATGTGTGTGCCCACTTGAGAAATAGGTGATAGTCTTCTTCAAGGCTATAATATTATCATGACTCTCACTCTATGGGGGTTGGTGAACAGGAGGTTAGGCGGGCAAAATAGTCCTACTTGCATGCTAACACCTAGCGCACTTACTATTTTCAAATGTGAAACATCTGAAACAAGCCCCTGGCTCTGAACAGATTTCCGAAGAAGCATTTGTAGCACAAAAAACCCATGATTCGATGTTCCTCCAGAACAAAAAAGTGGCAATAGATTAACCCGTAATGAAGCAGGGTTGCCCGGCAATGCCCGGGAGGAGAGGAGAGATGGGAAAAGTTCACGGACAGAGACCGAGACATTCTTGTCTACTGGGCATCGGCATTCCTGTGAAACAGACCAAAGAGCACATGGATGAGTCAGCATTTGTTGGCTGTCTGTATTTCCATTTACAGGACAGTGTGAACCCAGCAGCTGTCCTGGTTTCCAAAGTCCATATCATCAGAAAAATCCTGTATTAGTGTTAAACAGATGCAGGCATCCATGTTTATTTTCTGTGAAAGCTCTGCTTCATTGATTTGCTTTCGAAATTGTCACTGGTAATATATTTACTTATCTTATGTTAGTGGGGGGGGGGGGGGGGGGTTCAAATGCGCACAAAGCAATGAAAGGTGGGTTCATCTGATGAGCGTTTGATTTGACAGACTCATTCAAATATCTGTCCCAGGCGGTCCTGGCATCATCTCCAGATGTTGCTTGGTGACAAAATACGTTGGTTGTTTTGTTTCGGGGAAAACTGTCTGCTTGTCATGTCGATCTGCGTTAGTCAGTCTTCATGCATGCGAGCAACATGCTGAAGAGTCATGATTGATGAGCAGTGAATAGTGCAACGGAAGAAAGAAAACTATGATAAAAACCTCCAAGCCCTTGAGATCTTCTTTATCTTCCCACGTACCACAACGAGCGTGTAGCATGTAATTTGTGCATGCATTTAAAGTCAGATGATTGCCTATTTCCCATGTGCGTTGTGAAAAAAAGGCATTCTTGATTACTGCAAACATCCCTTGATCAAAAATCATATTCACTTGATGTGAATCGTTGTCATGGTAATTGATAGTTTGCCATGACGTGCCCTGGTGTAGATTTTTTTTTCCAAAAAAAAATGTTGTTAAAAGTGAAATTGGTGTGTCTTGAAAGTGAAGTGGACAGTGATATGATCAAAAGATTCTTTGTGAGATTCTTTCTTAGCTGCCAATCCCTCTTTGCAAAAGGATATACATGTAACTGAAATGTCTAACAATCAAAATAATGCTGTTTTTCTTGGCAAAAAGAGGTTTCTGTAGATTAGTTTTGCATTCTCATGGAGGCGTGCTAGCAGGCATATATGTTTGTATCATCCAAGTGAGCAGGGTGTGTTCAGTAAAGAAGGTGATGACGGCGGATATTTGATATCTGATCTTCTTGGGTGTGGTTATATTTGCTACTATTAATGTCCGCAACTAACCTGTCTAAGGAATAACAAGCAGTGCATAACATGCCTCGAGTGTGTCAAGGAAGAAGGGGAGGAAGATTGCCTATCCAGCTATTTATCTATCCATTTATCTGTCCTATCTATGTACCTAGATAGGTAGATACAGTTAGATAGATAGGCATCACATAATTTAAATGCCATATTTTTCATGCTTGTAACGAATTGCGATTTGGAGCTTGTAAGACAATTTCATAATCGATAGACTTCGCAATCTATAACCACAGTGACAGAATAAGAAATAGATATCTCCTTTTGAGAGAAAAATAAGTGATAAGCAGATTTGAGTTGCTGGAGGCAGTATTTCCAGATTGTCTTGAATTTCACAAGTATCAGTCAACTTGCAAAATTCACGAAAATAGAAACAGTTTGAAATATACCACGGCTATCGTAGATGATGAAAACATATGAGCATGAACGGGAGAAAAACTATTGAATTGCAGAGTGTGATAGACCACAGGTCTTTGAAGTTACTATTTGTCATTTCTGATTTTCTGTGTGCAGCAAAGGTCAGTGCAATTCAGGATGCCAACAAACGGGAACGCGTCCAACGCCTCAACGCGAGAGGGCGCCGCCCCGTCGCTGCCGCCGACCAAGCCCCAGAGGCCCCCGCAGAAGATGGTGAACGGGAGGGCGCCGACGACGGAGGGTGAGAACACGGAGGACATCGACAACAAACCGCCCATCGTCCCGCCGCGGAGGATACGAAACGAGTTCCTGGAGCCCCCGCCCCAGCAAGCAAGCAACGGTCTTCCTCCTACACCAAAAGTCACTGTAAGTGATGGAGACCAAGATTACTGTAAAACAATATTTTCACGGCATGAAATTTTCACCAAATGGAGCCAACAGCCTTTTTCACAGCATGAAATTTTTGCGAGTTGCCTCTAACATTCAATGCGTATAGACAAGAACATTCACATGCAATTTAATTTCGCGAATCTTGTCTCTCGCAAAATTAAAATGCATGTGAACATTCCTCGTTTTACAGTAATTGGGAGAAGAAAGAAAAAAACTCTAGGAAAATTTGAAATTGATCGATTTATTGTGATTCATCATTTCTGCATGGTGAAAAATGAATGCAACCTTTTGTAACGTTACTTATGACACACCCAACATGGCTACGTGAAGGAGATGAAGAAGAAGATGAAGAAAAGTGCAATTGGATTAACCCTTTCTATTCCAGGTACTTTAAACAGTGTGTACAATGCTATGAAATTCTCCTTGTCAATTGGCACTTACAGCATACAAAGGATTAATAAAATACCATGCAGGAAGATTCCATACAACCAAGAACTTCCAAATTGTGACCTTTAACCCTATGGGAAATGCATGTTGTGGCAAAATCAGTCCGTCCTCAACGGGTTAATGTCTTAATGTGATGTTTGCTCTCTCTGTCAATTTAGTACAATGCAAATATCTAATGTTCCCTGTATTGGAAGCATTGTTGATCACCTGAAATTTTACCACAGCTAGGGGAAGATCCAGAAGGAGCTTGTCAGTATAGTGAAAGTAGGAAAGATCATTCAAGGCTCTGTTTCCTATTCACTTTTGACCTTTGCATGATTAAGAACATAGTCTAGGACTGAAGCATAGAATCTGGTATTGTAATATTGTAATTGTAATTTTTTTAGAATGGCGAGAAACCATCTATGGTAAATGCTCAGATTTGGACATTGATACATGCTTTAGATATCAAAATATAAAAAAGGGTCCCCCTTAGTTTTGTATGGCGCTTTTATCAATCAAAATGTCTGTATTTTATCATTAGCTAAAAAATGAAATGTACACTGTTCATGATAACAAAAATGCTTCCCCTTATCTCAATTCTACATGGGTAGCTGGCAGTCAATTTCTATGCAATGATTATAAGGAGGTTTCATTTGTTTTGATAACTGTTTTTCTTTTGCAGATGGGAGCATGTTTCTCCAAAGTCTTCAATGAGTGTCCATTATGCATTCATTGTTCTGCAAGCTGGGTACACCCAGAAACAAGAGGTGAGTTATCTTCCTCCCTCCCTCCCCCCCCCCCAAAAAAAAAATAATAATAATGATAATAATAATTAAAACGTCTATATGGATTTGTAAACAGTCACCCCATATACCCCTATTTTGACAAGCAGAATATAAACCTTTTTCGGGGAATGGTAAGAAACTATTCATGGTAAATGCTCTGATTTTGACACTAATGTTTAGCACATTGGTATTCCATGGTCATGGTTTTTATGTGGACCTTTAAATGATGTACAATGTTTTGTTTTATGAGATCATTACAGGAGACTAAGTAGAGTTCAGATTTATTTTTTGTTTTGTTCTTTTTGTGTAATGTCAGTGATTAATTAAAGAAAAAGAAAGGAAACTGCTCTTGGCAGAAACTTTATCACTCCTGCGGCTTTTTGCATTCAATATATTAATCAAAAAGCCATTTGTTATCATCCTGTTCACTATCCCTGTTCATGTTTTCAGATCAGTACATTATATTTGGTTGCGATGAAGGTATCTACACGTTCAACCTCACGCAAATACACGAAGGTGCTATGGACCAGGTATGTACCTACAAATTTTGATTGCACATCAGTGCAATGCACTGTAACCTTTATGTTGACTTTATGATATCACTGTTACCTGATATTTCAACTTCTTTAAAGAGCTTAGATGGATGAGCTTTATTTCAGGACATGCGTAAGGTGGCAGACACGACTGGTGTTTGATATTGAATTGCAAACGAGAACAAGCCTTTGGTATCAGATTCTGTGGTATTTTTAATCACAATTAGCAAATCCTTTGGAAATGCATCGAAGTGCATAACACACTGATATCAAGTCCTGTGTATATACATGTACAATGTATTGTCATCCTTTCTTATATTGATTAGAATAGGCTTGTTTGTAGAATGGCATGTGAAAAATGCAAAAAAATAACATGTAAAGTGGATTTAGTTGAGTACAAGTAAATGCCATCATAGGTGCTGTGTCACAGTCATGGTAGGATACAAAATCTTGTGAAAATAAGATTATTGCAACAAGAAGTGAACATGTATATAAACGGAGCTGTATGTACAGTAGTGCTTTTCTAAGGAGAAATCAGCCAAAAATGTTTCCTCTTGCTATGTGTATCACGTTCCTGCTGTCAGGCTTCAATATTTTGATTTGAAAACGTATTCCCCAACAGCCAAATATGCCATGTGTTGTTGATGATCTGCTCTTTGCATTGATTACCTTCCTTTACAGATGTTCCCTAGAAAAACAACCTGGTTATACATCATCAACAACATCATGATGTCATTATCAGGTATGTCACATCTATTGCATAGACTCTCTGTACTTGTGTGTGCTTCAGATGGTAATTTTTTACATATTTCATATTATGCATACCGATAATCCTTCTCCTTGGAGATTCATTGCAATATTTCAATATTACAGTGATGTATTTGCAATCGATAATGCTAGAACACTAGTAGTAGATCAAGGCACCTGTAATTATAGGCGTATGGGGACTGATCTTTTTAATTTAGTATCTCTGTATGGGAGCAATTTCACACTCAGATTTCTCAGTGATATTACAATGCAATAAACTACAATGTCAGAAGGCAGAATTTTTGTGTACAGATACACTGTGATAGTGGATCTCCTCCCCATCCTATCTGCCTTGTCTCCATCTATCTCTATCACTCTCTCTCATCCATCATATAATCTCTTTAATCATCCATCATATCGTCTCTTTAATTTTGTGGGTTGCAGGGAAGAACCCCAGTATCTATCAGCACAACCTGGTGGCCATCGTGGACAAGAACCCGCACCGGTTCCACATGCCCAGCCGGTTTGGTGAGCGGCTGCAGAGGATACCCGACAAGCTCATCCCCCGCAAGTTTGCCCTCAGCCACAAAGTGCCCGACACCAAAGGCTGTACAAAGTGTTGCGTCGGTAAGTCAGTCACACCTCGTCCTCCATACTCCCTCCCTCTTCCATGCCCCTTCTTCCATCCCATTTCATCCATACCCCCTCCTCCACACCCCTCCTCCGTACCCTTTCCTCCATACTCCCTCCTCCGTAGCCCTCCCTCCATATCCCTTCTTCCATACCCTCTCCTCCATTCCTCCATACCCCCCTCATACCCTTCCCCCATACACCCCCTTTATACCCTCTGCTCCATACCCGCCATACCCCTCCCTCATAACACCCCCCCCCCCCCCTGCCTTGCCCCCACCTTCCTTAACTTCATATGGTGTCATATCAAAGACTAGGACTTGAAGCCTCATGGCATGCTTTGCATGGTTGGTCAATTCAATTTGATGCAAATTTCCCTGTTACAATGCAATAAAAAAGACACACACACACACACAAACATAATGATGAAGGCGGTCAGTGAGTAATACCATAAAAGTGGAAATTATTGCACAAGTAATCTTTCATGCTAGGCTGGTAAGATGAATTTCACTTGTTTTTAATTCCGTAGAATCAAAACATTAAATGTTTTACACATAACAAGCAAAAAACATTTGTTTGCTTTTATTTTTGTGCTGGTTTCTGGTCGCGCAAAATGTTTTAAAATTTCTCCACCATGAAACTGTCCACATTTACAGTATTAGACTGACAGAAATATGACCAGGCACTCTATGAACACCTTTGAAAATGGTCACGTTGCACAGGTTACTGTGATGTAAATTGTAATAGTGTGCTTTTTCAATAGTGTTAATTATCAATATTATACAAATTCTTCTCCGATGTAAAAGGATGTGTATGGAAGTAAATGTTATTGAAATATTTTGCATTGCAAATCAGACAGCACATCATGATTGGTGATATACCATGCAAGGTTCTTTCTATATAGCTCATACTGTAAAAGTGGAAATTTTTGTGGTGTTGAAATTTTCGCGCATTTCGCGCAACCCGAAACTAACGCGAAAATAAACGCACACGAATATTTTTGCTTGCCATATGTTCCAGTGGTTGATGTCTTGATTCCACGGAATTAAAAACATGTGAAACTCTTCTTACCCCGCCGAGCGCGAAAAATCAGTCGCACGAAAGTATCCACTTTTACAGCACACTTTAAACCCAAATCCAGAGTGCAGCCTGGTGGTTCTCTATTTATTGTGGATGACATCTGGTAGATTGGTAGTACTTACTGGAGAAACGGCATGCATCCCTCTCAATCCTAGCTGGATTAAATGTCAGATCGCAAAGGTTGTGCCCAGACCACATAAATCATTTATGCATCTACATTTGAGCTGCTGGATTTGAGGATCTTATGGATTGGGAATTAGATTTAAGAAAAAAAGAAAAATGACTTTATTGACAACTGCTATGAAAAAGGAAACAACAACAGTGATGATGATGATAATGGTTGATGTTGATGAAATTATGTTAGTAATGGTGATTGTAATGATAGTAGTAATAATATTGATGATGAAGGAAAAAGTAATAATTGTAAGTGATGAATATCATTAGAAGTAGTAGTAATTAAACATTGACATGATCACTGATAATTTGTCATGTGCTTGAAACTCTTGTGAATTTCGCAAGGAGCCAGGATTCACACAAAGTAAAATGCGCCAAAAAGGTTTCGTTTTCTCTATGCACTGAATGCCAGTTGCAGTTTGTGAAACTTTTATGCTGCTACAAATGCCATCTTCTCCAATTCAGGAAAGTTTTATGCCGCAAATATTTTTGGTTTTACAGTATTACTATTGTCATTATCATTATAGTAATTATTTTCGTTGTGAGCATTGGTTTCATCATCGTCATCATTGTCGGGATTTTACTACTGGTAATACTACATTTATGATTCAAGTTTGTCTTTTGATGTTGCAGTTGTTGCCCTCGATATTTTTCAACTGAAGACTTATCCCCTGTTCATGGTTTTTTCCCCCTTTTTTCTTTGTGTGATTACAGTGAGGAATCCCTACAACAGTCACAAGTACTTATGTGGAGCACTGCCCACAGGCGTAGTATTACTACAGTGGTACGAGCCCATGAACAAATTCTTACAAGTCAAGGTGAGTGGGTGCAATTTTGAAACAATTTTTTAGCGGGATAGAAGGATCATTGTTAAGAGAAGTGATGTTCATTATTCCGGAGGTTCGTTAATCCAAAAATGAAGTAAGGTTCGTTATCCAAAGGTTCATTATTCCTAAACACACAAATTCCCTAAAACTAGATGTTCATTAATCCGAAAAAGGAAAAGGGTTAATTAATCTCAACTCTTGTGTCGTTTTTCCAAAATTTCGTTATTCCAAAGATTCATAATCCCAAAATGATGTAAGGTAGATATGTCATTCTGAAAGCTTGTAATACGAAAATGAAATGAGGTTTGTTAATCTGAAAATGAAAAGAAGGTGTGTACCAACGAACCTTTGGAATTATGTACATTTGGAATAACAAATTGTAATCGTTAAGATTTACTACCATATAGGAAAGATTTTGATAATTGCCTAGAAGAGATATACATGCAAAGGGACAGAGAATTTGGCAGAAAATGGAGAAATATTGCCCAAGAAAAATTAAAAGTGGGTGGAGTAGTAGTTTTAAGTGAATGATACAGGTAATCCTGACTTTATACACATTTTTTATTTGGCTTCTTTCTTGTGTGAGTTTGCTATATTTACACAAAAAAAGAAGCCCAACATCAAATGTGAGCTAGAAAGAAAACAGTATCTATGAAATACCACGGCAGAATAGCACCATACTATTGCAGTTACATTTTATATCATTCACATTAGCCTGTCACTAAAGTAACAGTATTGCACATGCTTTGCATTTACAGAGTGTGAAAAATAGATATCTCTGACCTCATCAGCGCGGAAAAGGGAATTTTGACGTCCAAAGCAGAAGAAAGTGTGTGACCGATTGATTCATTTTTACTGTCGCTTTTTTTTTTTCTCCCTTGTAGGTGTTTGATTGTCCGCTGCCCGCAGAGATCAAGGTCTTTGAGATGCTAATCAAGCCGGACGCGGAATACCCAATTGTGTGTGTTGGGGTAGCGAGGGGGTGAGTGTTTAGCTTGTTTTTGTTTTGTTTTTGTTTTGTTTTTGCCTTTCCAGAGACTACGTGGATTGGCACATTTCAGTTGCTGAAAGGGAAATTCAGTCCTGATATTATATTGCTTTCTATGAAAACAGAAAGTCGGAGAAAGTAGATCAGTGAAAACTTCTGAGAAAAATATCAGACACTTGAATAGAACAGTTCTGAACTGTTAAAAATTAAAAGAGTAAGATTAATTGGCCAACTCTGGGTGATTTGATTTTGATGTTGGGCAGCCCTCCACTTGGTTTGTCCACAAAATTCACCAATTTTCTTCAGACTTTCTCTTGGTATATGAAAGGGTTAATATGTTTCTGCATGTCCTCAGAAGATACATGTAAGCATTGTCTGAACCCAAATTTTCAAGATCACAGAAAAGCAGAGACAACTTGGCTACTGGCAGTCAGATTTGCATGAAATTAAATAGTGCGTGGGATTATTATAATTAGTCACATGATATATCGATTTAATGCACCTCACAGGTTATTAATCCTCAACTCCCTAAATGACAGCATACAGTGGTTATCTACATTCTCTTTAAGTCCTCCTTTACATGCATATTATCCAAAGTTTTTACCCATATTTATTCAAGGAAGAGTTTTGCTTCAAGTTTAGGGCAAAAACAAAATTGTGGAGAGAAGAGTTTAGCACATGTCACCATCTCTCATATTTTGGTCAAGAAGAAGTCAGAATGGTGAATAAAGAGTTTATTTGCAAAAGGGGCTAGATACACTTTTAGTACTTTAGAGGAAAATTGGTTTGTTTGTGAGAATTTGTACACAAGTGTATGGAAAATCAAAATCTAATTTTGCTATAATTTCTATTCAAATGGTGGTCTGGAGTTGAAATTTTCACTGTAACTAACTCAAATGGAATTCTGTGCAGTGGTGCTAATAACTCAATTTTCATCAAAAATGGATCTAGCCCCTTTTGCAAATAAGCTCTTCAATTTTAATAGAGAGAGAGAGAGAGACTCTTATAAAGCGCTCATTCTACCTTAAAAGATACTCATGGCGCTGTAGAACAGAGTACATATATGTATTATAAATGTATTATATGTATGCACAGTAACAAGAAGTTGTCATACTTCGCTGCAGAGTGGTATCTAAACTGCCTCAATGGCGGATGTTGTTACCCCCTGTATAGCCTGGACAGGTCACACCTGTCCTTTGATGTGGTCAACCTCAACTCCACCAGCAGCTGGTTTGTGGAGCACCCGCCCACGGAGAAGCTCCTCAACGTCGTCTGCGTCTCACAGATGGAGCGCGACACGGTCCTGGTCTGCTTCGACAGTGAGCACGCCTCCGCCAAGCTCCGCGGTAGCAAACACGCCCGGGCAGCAGACCTTCTCCCCTGTTTTTGTCTATATGTATATATCCATGCGTGTATATACACACACACAAACACTTGTGGAGAAACTGTTGCTTCTTCCTACGAACTTTTTGCATCGTGCAACACAACCGCAACCCCCCACTCCCTTCACACCTTTTCTGTTTTGGCATGGTTTTCGAAACATTTGGTTTATCATACCACCTCATTTGCCAATTTCTCATATATATATTTTTTTCTTTTCCCCTCTGCATCTGAGTAGACATCATCCATACCTTCCCCTAAATTGGTATCAGTTGATTTGTTTGCATGTTTTGATATATGTGTGCCAAGATTTCATGCAGTGCTCTCCCATAAGATCTAGTGACCCAATCTCATTCCGCGTGTGAGGAGATCCCTGTCACGTCAAGATTGATTACATTCTTGTGTTTTTACAACACTAAATCTGTAGCTGCCGTTATTTCTGCCTGACTAACGTTAGGCCCAGAAGCATATCCCATATCTTCCCCCCCCCCACCCCGCCTCCCTCATTCTCTCCCATTTTTCTTCTTTGCTTTCGTGATCCCTTATTTTCTGTTGAAATTCACCACCATTAATTTGCCAGGATTCAGATGCACTAAGTGTTAATGCTGGTCGTTTTTAGCCATTGATTTTTGGCACCATTATCTTTAGCTTTATTCTTATTTATTTCTTTTCTTTGAATCATGATCATGTTATATAACGTCCATCTTATCAGCACAATGCATGCCACCACTGAATTAACCCAAGCAAGGCGCTTATATCATACGGGAGGAAACGTACAGTTTACTCATCGGTTGATAATGCACAAAAGTGTGATCAAATTTTCTGCAAGACTACTGAGAGAACCATTCTAAATGCACATTGCAAGGACACTTCACTCTATAAGCCACTGTTAGTAAGAAGCAAGCCTTGCATTGCACCCAGTGTTTACTCATCATCATATCTGCTGAATTAAAAAAAAAGACAATGGAGAATACTAAATAGAAGACGTTACTACATGAGTCAGCGGGCCCTAACACAGATTACATCGTACATTGAAAGATTTAATAGTATCCTTTTCATGATATGTGGCACATTTTACCTTAACATGATAACTTGTAACAGTTGTCCAGCGTATCACCACTAACTACTTTTTTTCTGTGCTCCGTGTCACATATAATTGCTTCTTTAATATACATTTAGAGATTTTACGTTTCTCCTGACAAAAGTTCAATGTAGGAATGTTCCAGGAAGAGCCACAGACGTTTGCTCTCTGGATTATTCGTGAATTGAGAATCCGATACTCTACACGCCATATATTTAGCAAGTATAAATTTTCACGAATCGAGACTTCCCAACGATTTCACAAGTGGTTAAATTAGCAATCGTGGAGTACTGTACTGAATGGAGAAATATATACATGTGCGTCACATTCACATCGGGATCAGAGCCATTGTTTCCGCGTGTCTTTAATTTCATGAATAGCACCTGACTCGCAAAATTTGCAAAAATAAAAACCTTGCAAAATATTTGGCGTATACAGTACTTATTTCACAATCTGGCATGAATATGCCTCTTTGATCACAAAATGGACCAGATTAACTTATCCAGTCCCAGGAAAATATTACAATGCTGAATTTTACTCTGTATCTTTTTATTGGAGAATGATAGATGAAAGTGCTTCAATTTAATCTACACAATGTTAACAGGAAACAAAAGTGTACAAAAAGTTGCCAATGTGAGACAGAAACATTAACTCTAATCGTCTTGCCAATTCAAGGGGTCAGTTATGAACGTAGCACAAGGGCTTTTGGTGATATTACAGCTGATATACACAGGCTTATGTGACCAGAATGGCACTCCAATGAGAGATAAGTTTTGAAGGATACTCAAATGAGAGATAAGTTTTCTTTCTACCTCACAAAAGGTTAGCAATGAATGGTAAAAATTATGATAAAAGGTGACAGCATCGATCACAAAAATGTGGGTTTTTGAGATTTGGTGGGAATGAAGGATACCGTGGCCTTCAAATGACTTTTTTTTTTAATGTTAAAATATAATACTGGCTATACATACCCATGCTAGCAAAAGCACATATCCCCCTCTCAAACTGTATTGCCTTTTATACCCAAGAAATATTTCTGTCACAAATCCTTGAATCCTTTCTCCTCTCTATCTCTCCCCCCTCTCTCTCACCCTCATATTTCTCTTGCCCTCTCTCTCTCTCCCCTCATACATCTGCCAGCAATATTGAATCTCAGATATTAGTGAAACTACTTTAAAATAAATTTCAGTACCGTTGGATTGAGATGAATCTGTAGGTAACAGATTTTTGCCCCACAAAGTATTACAAGCAGTGCAGAGGTGTATGATAAACGGCAATGAAAAACAAAACACAAAAACCAACAAACAAAACCCATACTAACCAGCAGTCATAACAGTGGTCTGAACGTCTGCCGCCTAACAGTGCATGTTACCCAAGCTTGCATTCTTTTCAGTTGTACATGACCATGTTTCCTGTTGTTGTTTATTTGTTTGATTTGATTTGATTTGCTTCACCCACTTAAGCTAAACCACCGTTGTCCGTAGGGTCAGAATGAATGTTTATGATTTGTATAAAAACTTGGTTGTTACATTGATTCGGGAAGTTATGGGTTTAAAAAAATTGAAGTGCAAATTGCCTTGTCGAGAGTTGAGTGCCTGTGCAGGATTTGTCAATGGGGATATCATGTTTATCACAGGTTTTTGTGGAGCGTTGTTATCCATGTTTGGAAGTCTTTGCAAATGTCTATTTTATCTCATCTGTTTACTGGGGCAATTTCCAGATGATTGACATGTACACATCATTAGTGAAAAGTGCTAGCCAAACACCTTTGGTTTTGGCATCGAAAAGCTAATCTGCTGGAGAATACTCAAGGCAGATTTCAAGTCTGCTGAAGATTGGTATCTTATAGCAGTTGTCTACGCGCTATATGTTATGATATGGAACTTGGGTTTGTAATACTGTATGTTTCATTAGAATAAGTGATCACCTCATGCAGGTGCAATGGCAGGACCAGGGCTTTTGAGCTGGGTTGAGTGGACCATTGTTGACCTTTGAACTGTGAACTTTACCTCGCTTCCCCCGTCGACTCTTTTCACCCCAACTGCAGGTGAAGTCAAGGTGGTCAACCTGAACGGGAGGCCGCGGTCGAGCAAGAAGCTGCTCACCGAGCTCCACTTCGACTTCGCCGTCGACAAACTGGTAGTACTACAGGACAGCGTGCTGGCCTTCCATCGGCACGGGATGCAGGGCAGGAGCTTCAGGTCAAACGAGGTTAGACAGATAGACCCAGGAGTTGCTTCATTTTCTTCAGGGAGATTTGGAGTTGTTTCATACCACTGTAATCTATTGCAATTTTTCCATCTTGGAATTACTTCGTATATGGGACAACAGTTTTCATGCATGCTAATCCTTACTATCTTTACATCTTCATTTTGATTCCATATACCTCTGTAAATTTACCGTGTAGCCAGATAGAGTTTGACAGATTAAATAGCAGATTAAAATTCTCATGGGGCCTTTGAAATCAGAGAGCTGTGTCTACAGTGTTATTTCTCCAAGTATGTTTTTAGAAGACTGTGGGTTTGCCGATAATGTCATCATCAATTTTTAGAAAGACGTGAGCTCACTGTGCAGTCGAGACTAAAGCCTCAGTTTACTAATTTAGTGAATTTATCCCACACCTATATTCGATTATGCAAGTTTATCCTGTGGTCAGATAGATTTTGACACATTTGAAGAGCTAATCAAAATTTAATGAAAGAAAAGGACCATCTTATTGGCAGTGTTTTATTAGTGTGTTTTTAAAATATGAGATTTTGTCGCCGATGTAATCTAGTCTTCAGTGGGTGGCTATTTCAAAAAGTTTTGTTTGTTTGTCTGTTGTTTTTTTTCTGTGCCACGTACCGCTGGTGTCCAAACTATTGTGTTTTAATTTTGTTTTTAGTTTGTATAGTTTCCTTGTAGTCAGATCTACCTAGTGTTACAGTAATGATTGTAATGTGACTTGTTATGGATTGATCAGTAGATATTTTTAGCTGTGAAATATGCGCCACAACTTTAGTTCTGTTTTTCTTGTCCTGTGTGACTCACCTGCAGGTAACCCAGGAGATCTGCGACAAGAGCAAAATCTTTACCCTCCTGGGACACGAAAAGCTCATAGTACTCAAGAGCCACCCCATCGCCGACCCCACCCAGCCCTGCAACATCTACCTGCTGACGGGGCACGCAAACATGATGTAGGCTGCCTTCCTCCCCGCCCACCTGCTGCACAGAGACTTTTTGTATCGGCATCCCCGACGACCTGCTAGGGGGTGGATGAGAGATGATGGTGATGAATTTTATGAACCTCCTTGTCTGTGATTGGCTGAAAGGATACTAATCGAGGGCATGTCGTCGCAGCTCTCTCGATGTTAGTGGGCCATTTTCACAAAATTTTTTGCCGAGGAAGACACTTGACGCCGATGGAAACTGTCTGAGCGAAGTTGAGGGAAGCGGCATGGTGGGGGGTCAACAGAGTGGCTCCTTCACTAATTTCCAGAAGTACTCGTTTGTGTCTCCATCCGCACCCCTCTTCTGGGTCCCCCCCCCCCCCCCCTCATCCTTTTGCTTGCATCGGCCTGATCCAGAGCAAATTGATGACGTTGATTCTGGAGATCTGATAGATGTACTGTACATGCCTGAAGCGGCAAGTGGCGTTGGTCTGCCAAATCACATCCTGTATCCTTCTGAGAGGTGGCCGTGGGAGCTTTGGAAGCGTTGTTTTCGTCCATCTACCGGTTCCCGTGACAACGCGAGAGCAATATGCCTCCCATGGAGAGAGAGATGTCAGGTTTATCAACCATACATTATAAAGCAAAGGTAGTCTGCAAGTCCTGAAGAGCAGAAGTCAATGATTTTCTTGAGTCATCTATTACATTACCTACCTGTTTAACTAACACCATCTCCCAAAAGAAGAAGAAAAATTTCAAAAAACCTCAACACTCCATCAAACAAGGGTCATCCTAATTCCCAAGTGAGACAACTGTGGGCATTGATGTTGCATGTAATTACAGGCGAGTGTGATCGTGTCAATGTTTGTTTCTCTTAAATCATTCAGGGGGGAACAAATTTGTGCCATTTTTTTAGACTTTCTGCATCAGAAAGAGTACATAAACATGCATTGTGGAGGAAAATATCAGCAGAGGATAGTTAAATTGGAATATACTACAAATATAACTGAATCTGTGGACTCCAATATATCTCTATCTTGAGAGTGCACGATGTCTATAGTCATGCTGAGGTTTGATACAGTACATATATATGTGTAATGAGCTATAACGGCACAGAGAGAAGAAAAGTGTATGTAGTGAACACGGAAATGTGTAAATGCGTGGGGAAATGTTTTGGGCCCAGCATAAAGAAGGTATTAGACACATAATGTGTGTGGATGTTGGATTTCTCTCTTCATTTTGCCTCGCAGAGACTGAAACTATCCCATTTGTGAATGCTCCTTGGCATTGCCACGATAGCAGTTGTGTGGAAAGTACATTTTCAGTCCTTGGGCCAAGATTGAAAGGACTTGAAAGGAGCTGTAAATTCTAAGCCGTCTGATAAGTGACTCTAGTGGAAGATCTGTTTCAACGTCAACAAATGGATGACCTTTTTTTTTTTTGTAGAAAAGATGTGAACATATTATACTGTGTATTCCCAAATCTCTTCATCTGTACAGCTGTGTGGAAAAAAAAGAAAGAAAGAGGAAAAGCACAGTATCATTCTATGTAAGCATGGGCATTTTATTACCAGTAAGCATATTAAGTCTGTCTTGTCCAAGCAAGAATACGTCAGTAACAGTCGAGTTGATACTACATGTATCTTGATATAAGAGATTCGGATGAGAAGACTGGTTTGTGCTCCAATTGATTTTTGTTCTTTCTTTCTCCCCCACCTCCACCCCCTTTCTCTTTCTCACTCTTCTTCTTCCTCTGTCTCGATGAATTTGGGCACTCTGAGGTTTCGTCAAAGAGATTGCCTATGACAAAATCCAAGAGATTGTATGCAGTGGCGTAAGGATACATTGAATCATATTCAATTACCATGTCACGTGTTGAGCGATTGTTCATTGCTTCGTAATGCAGAGACGGCCGTTTTCAAGTACAGGCCTTGATAGCTCTAGCAATGATCGGGATTTTAGAGTCTGCCACTAATATCCACATTGATGGAAGTGTTCAGTGTGTTGTTTGTGTCTCGTTATCTCATCAAAAGAAAGTGTTTCCCCCCCCCCCCCCCCCCCTCGTTAGCTAGATGATACTCTTTCTTCTGGATAAGTGGAAAAATTAATATTAGATTTCTGGAAGCTGCAGCAGTATGTACTGAATTATTAAAAGATGACTATTATTTCCCCTAGCTTTAAATCCCTTGATATAGAGAGATGGACTTATACAAACTGCATTAGCAAATAAACTAGGAACGTGATTATCTCCCTATAGCAGATGTAACCCTGATTAGAAGAAGCTGTGTTTCTGAATACTATTTTTGTTTTTGTTTTTTCTGTAGGAACGTGCTACTGATTAATGATTTATGAAATCTATGTCAGTTCAAACATCGGAAGTTTTCGTAAATGCAATAAAAAAGAAGATTATTGAAAAAGCAATTTCAATAAGGAGGATACATACCATGGATTTTTCTGCTATTGTCTTCCACCCTCTGTCCATTTGTTTCTGGTGTGTTGGGGACATTGTTCCCCTCTTTTGTTTTCTTTTCTGTCCTTTCTTTTTTCCCCTCTTTGAATTGATGGACCAAGAGCAAAAAAATTGTAGAAATGATGTTGCATTCACATTGTAAATCTTCACACAGATCACAAGCACAGACATTAGAGCATTTCGGCCGACTTCTGGTGGGCTGAGCTCGCCAGATTCATTTTGTGCAAGGGCTTTTACCTCCTGTGGAAACCCTCTTCAGCAGTCATTAGTGTTGAGGATTCAAGATAGCTCTTTGAAAAAATGGCATAATGTAAGAATCCATTGCTTTTCCAGTCAAGTGGCAAATCATACAGGGACAACAAAAAATAAAGAATCGAAAAGTGTTTCCAAATTGCAGTTTTGAGTTTGTATATCTTCTCAAAAAGATGATCTTCTCGTTGATGAAAACTCTGAGCTAAGTCTTTGTGCTGCACATCCCAAATCAGATAGTAAAATTGATAATGCTCAATTTTGTCGAGCAAGACGTATATTTACCTACAGTCCGACCTCTCCTATCCGGCCTCCCTTTTTCCGGATCTCTCTATCATTTGGATGCAATTTTGCCATGTTTACTTGTTTGTTTGTTTGATTGTTTGTTTGTTTGTTTTTTCAATCTGATAATTACGGGGAAAAAAGGGATTCCAAACTCTGAAAAAATTCCTGCGCAAACTCACATGAAATACATAAATTTCCACAAAGTGGAGCTGGCGGCCTTTTTGGCAGCATGAAATTTTCGCAAATTGCCACTGGCATTCATAGCATATAGTGTAGACGACTACTTTCACGTGCATTCTATTATCGCGAATCTTGGTTCTTGCAAAATTCGCAAAATCTAAATGCACGCGAACATTCTTTGTTTTACAAGGTATCAGTCTGTCGTGGCATACATGTATGTTTGACCTGTATTTGCCGTTTGAGGGGAGAAGGGGTCATTAGAAAGAAGAGATGGTGGTATCGAATAACTCAGATGTACATTTGTGAAAATTAATGTCACAGAGGATTGTGTTTGCTCTTGACTCAAAGCCAGTAACCACCTGTAAGAAAGACCATTTTTCAATGTGATATGATCACTTATGCTTATACAGTATACCCACACTATCTGTCAGCTCTTCACGCACATGTTAATGCAGAATGGTTAATAGTTTGTATCTCTGACGGAAGATTGTAGTGCGTAATGATTTACTCCTTTCCGTGTGGACACAGTTTTGTATACTGTTTTCAGAAAAGTAGACCTTCAGCTCTGCACGAGTGTTGATTATCTGTAGTGAATTTGAATTGTAAAAATTTCAAGGTTCAAGCGCACCCTCCTCATATAGAGAATAATGGAGCTTGTACACAAAAAGCAGTATGATGCCAATGTCTCTTTATCTACTGCAAGAAATAATCTATTTCAATATATATATGTATACATTGCATTGCCAAAGTACTGTCAGATTATCATGTTTTATGCAGGATGAGAACTTTTCAATCCGTGATTTTTATTCCCTTTAGTTAAAGATACACTGCCATGGATATCTAGCTACTGTCAGTATATTTTATAATTCGAGAGCAAAATTTCAATTCATTTGGACTTTCAACAGGAGAGAAAACAAATGAGTTTTCTTGTTTCTGATGTCAGGTTATGGTTGCTGTAGTGTTGAAACAGAGCAAATTGGGGCCAGAGATATTGCTAGCAACTCAGCAGAAGTTGGAAAATGAATATTTGTACAATTGCCAAGTGACTGAAGAAAAATAGATACAGGTATATTCAAGATGGGAAGCACTGGATTCATAGAGCACCGTATGAGTGAATTCTCGTATATGACCTTTGTCCATTCTGGCTGTTAATAATTGTAAAAAAGCAATCTTATGTTTGCATGACGAGTTCCTTCGTTGGCATAGGTTAAACCGTCAGTCTAATTCTTAATGCAAATAATGTCCCAATTGATGATTTGTTGTCATTTGGCGGTAAAAACTGACCTCATTGTAGTCAATGTGATGATGCAAAATTGGCAGTGGAAAATGGCACACTATGCTCATATGTAAACATTTCTCAAAGCAGCTGCATAAAAAAGTGCATTAAACGTCTGAATGTAATGCCAGCCCAACCGATGCCAGGCTAAATCTACATTCATCAGATCTACAGATTGCAAATATAGATATCAAATTGCAAATATCCAATATCAAATAAGCATGACTTAAATGGCTTCCCTGTGTTGGTTATTTTTGTTTTTGTTTTTATTTTGTGTGGGGTTTTTTTACGTCATACTGAAGTTGTAAATTTGAAAGATTATAATTATAAGTATTTATGACTGGTGAATGAATAATGATTACTCAAATGGCCAAGATATCTTGGTAGAAAGGTTGGGTTTGCAACAGTTAATGAGTTCAGATAATAGCAGCATTTATAGCTGCCATTCAGTGAGGTAACACTTAGTCCTAAGCCTCTTCTGGCAGCCAGTGATTTGCCTCCAGAGTTATCCTGATTTTGGAAGGGCAAACTTGTGCTTGCTTTGGTCGATGATCTTTTGGACCTCTCGTAATTTCTTCCCCCTGATAAGTTATAGTTCATTTACAAAAGTCTCTTGATTCTTCTTGATTTCATATTGGATCAGATCTTGTCTACATTTGTGTTTTGGAGGGTTTTTTTTTTCCCCATGCTTGTTTTTGTTTGTTATGCTCAGCTGGATTGAACCCAGGATACAAGAGTTGTCATGCCATACATATTTGTGGCTGGGGTGACAAAACTGTGGATCTCAAATTTTGCTGAAATTCACTTCTTCTTTTTTTAAATTAATCGTTAGGTAATCAGTCAAGTAATGTCCTGTCCAAATCCTAGCTGTCTTACCCCCAAAAATGAAGCCACCATGGCATATCAAAGGAAAGGCAATCCCATCTTTTCCAGTGCTTTGGCTGCCCTATTTTTTGCTCACATGAACATTTGACATTTTTGTGAGATATGAGGTTTTGTCAACCCAACAGTGAATGGTGATATCATGCAAAATATATATAAATGATTAAGCAAGATCGACAGTCAACCTATACTTGACCTTTTATCTGTGGCTCCCTGTAAAGTTGGTTTCAGTGGCTTCGGTGGGCATGCGTCTTACGGTCACTGTTTTTTTCTTGCTGTGGATGAGGAACGTGCTTAACCCGACGGTCTCATTCTGCCCCGAAATCATATATCAATGTCCACGCTTCACAAGGCCTCACAGATGTAGTCTGATAGTTGAAACACGTATGAGCGTACCGCGGTATGTCGCGGCAAATCTCAAATTTTGTGTCACAGCGGCAGACCCTCGTCCAGCCAAGTTTTTCGCTGTTGTCGACGAGATGAATGTTGATTGACAGGTTGTGTAATATGAGTACTGAAGTAGAATTATCTCTCTCTTCTGTCCCTTAATCCGTTGAGGATGGACTGATTTTGCTACAGCACGCATTTCCCATAGACACGTGCCCGAGTATACTCGGGACTCGTCCTCAACGGGTTAATTCCCTCTCTCGCTTTCTTTTCTCTCTCTTTCTGTGGGTCTGCTGAGTCTTAACGATACGCATCTTACTTTTCCGTCACTGGTTACTTAGTGATACCGTATAACTTTCAGCCACGCTCACCAGACAGTGCAGTAACATACAAACTTGATATTTGTGAATGTATATGTGACTAAGGTATGTTCTATGTGCTAGCTGCGTATTTATGAGAAGGAAAAAAAAAAGAGAGAAATGTTCTCAATATCAATGTGTACATGTGTTGTTTAAAATCTATAGAAAAAGGTATTTTCCACCTATCAATCATTGTTAGCCTTACAAATGCTTGTACATGCACATGTGTAAATATTGTCGAAGCTGACATGTACGATGACTTGACTATTCACTGAATTGCTTTTATTGAACTGTGAATGACAGTATGGTCATTTTTTTTTAACATAATGAAGTACCATAAGAATGACATGATTTGTATTTAATAGAATACTTTTTTTTTAATGTAGCAATTTTGAAACTTTTGCTGGTACACTGTCCAATGCCCAGTGACTGATGGTTCACACATTGGTCCATTTAAGCGATGAATTCATAACTATATATATACAATTTCTTGTGGTATTTGTATATATTCACGCGGCTCATCGATAGATATCTGTGTTGGTGAAACAGCCGCAGAAGGTATAGACATGACACATTTACACACTCGTATCACTGTATTATTTTTTAAGTTGCAAGGCCTGTCACCTTTCCCCCTTGTGAAACCTAGCTGCACTGTTAATGTCTGTCCAGTGTGCTTGAGGCCACTATTCAGACATGAAGTATGCCTCTATTTTGTGACAGTAGCCTCCGCTGCCATGGCAGTTGTATTTGCATCATGGAAGATTGCGCAGTGAGCAAGCTAGCACGTTCTTTTTCGTTCAGAAAGTGTCACGGCAATCGGGACGCTACCCTCAGAAGAGTTGTACACGGAAGGGCACAAACACACGTAGTCCCGTTAGTCGGGTGAGTTTACCAGCTGCTGTTTGTTTGTTTGTTTGGTTTGTTTGATTTCACCTCAGATTTATCATAAAGTAGTATGAAGGAGCCTCAATATTTCACATGCCACTCTGCAGAAACAGATTCATCAAGAGAACAAAGAAAAACAAAACAAGCGTGACACAAAGATGATCGTTTACCGTTGTAAAGATGAGAAGACTTTAGTACAGTGTATGCATTTTCAATTTGTTGATCTATATCTATCCCCCTTTTTTTGAGGCGGGGGGAGGGGGAGTGGCATGATAGAGTTTTGTTTGAAAAGAAGGAGGAATTAGCATTTCAAAATGTTATGAAGAAGTATTACACAGAAAATAATTTTTATCCACGTCATCATAATCAAACATTTATTACATTATGAAAATTGATGTAGTGCTAGTCATCAAATAATGACTTGACCTCCACATTCTGAGCTCAAAATTCTCAGATGATTATTCATTACTCTTTCATAGAGAGGAAAACAGTTACTACCAAAATTCTACTAAAGTTATGACAGGATATAATTCTACTAAAGTTATGACACGGATATTCATACGACATCTGAAATAGGCAGAGATTTCGATGAGCTTGAATTGGCTCCGCGCTCTTGAGAGTGCAATGGTCATGATAAACCTGATGTGAAAGGAAAACAATCAGAAATGTGCATCTCAAATTTTCCATTTGTATCTGTTTTGTTTTTTTCATTGTCTTTTTTTTATTTGATGCTCCCTTACCAAGAAGTGAAGGAGTACTTGGGCTTTATAGGAAGCAAGACGTGTGTGCCTCCCGCCGCTGCCTCCGTACCCAATCGTGCCTCCATTTAGTCTATCCTTCCTTGTGTCGTCGTATTATTCTCATATGCCTTCCCACAAACTGACCTTTTATCGAGTAGGACAGGCCAATCAGAATGATACATGTATCTGACAAGTACTCAACTATTATGCTTATTCTTCTATTTACTAATGAGCAAATGAGAGCAGTGCACTTTTGTTGATTTTTTTTTTCATGGCATTGCATTCATTGGCTTGGTGGCTCGGTGCGACTGCCCGGCGCTGTTTTGCCGCGGTCGCTTTTTTTGAGATGTTATCCGAGTTCATTTGGTTTTCCTCAATTCATTTTTGTGTGAATAGCTGAAAAAAAAGTAACTATTAATATTTGTGATTCATCTCAATTGATTGTACATACAGAATTTGCTTTAATCGAACCTCTTTCTAAAATAAAAAAAAAAAACAAGGTCTGCAAAAAAAAACCTGTATGTTCCTGTCTTTATTATATATGTTATGGGTACAACTTCTCAAGGGCTGTGCATGTATGGATTTACATTGTGTGTGTGTGTGTGTGTGTGTGTGTGTGTGTGTGTGTGTGTGTGTGTGTGTTTGCATGTTAGAGATGCTATTTCTATGTGTTATAACATATATGAATATTAAAGAAACAGATTTGTTAAGAAGGAACAAAAAAATGTAAACAGATGTGTAAATATTTTATACATGCTGTCATAATAATTTCCTTTCTGCTAATTTATGCCATACTCACACTTTCAATTTTGTGTTGACCAATCACTTTTTGTCATGTGGGTGTTTTGCAACCGTCATGGATCATTCTGTTGACTGTCAACAGATCACAACTTTTATAAATGAATTCTTTGTTGGATAAACAAATATGTGATGTCAACCATGTTACCCACAAAAGAAATCATGTTACTATTAACATCTTTCTTTGATACATAACATCCTGCATGAATTGCCATGTTCAATCTTGATGATGAGGAAATGACAGAAGGGGAAAATGAGATGCAAAGAGACAAAATTCGAGGGAAATGAAACCCAGCGGAGGTAATAGGGTATACTGTATACGCCATACATTTAGCGAATCTAATTCGTTGTGAATCAGGACCGCCTGACAATTTTGTGAGTGATTAAAGTACAGTAACGAACAGAGAAGTGTATGTGTGCATGTGACATTTATGTCGAGATTTGAGATATTTTCATGTATTTTCACATTCCGAAAATAAAGACCTCACGATATATTCGGCGTAGACAGTATACAGTTCAGTTGAACCTGCTCTAGTGGCCACCTGTTTATAATGACTACCTACCTATGGTGATCAGGTGGGAATCCCCTACCGGGGAAAAAAAAAAAATGTAATGAAAAAACCTGTGAATAGCAACCACCTGGCAAACTTGACCAGCGACTACGAATTTGGTTTGTACTGGGCGACCGAAAAGTGTGCACAACGACCCCTTGATCCTTCAGCGGAGCATCAATCAGCCTAAAAGCCTATAAACTGTTCATTTTGTGTTTATTTGTCAAGAAAGTTTAAGTCATACACTTTAATAGGTGTAGCAACCCTTTCAGGGCTATCGACCCCAATGGCCGATATCAGTGCCTTTTAACATCAATGCCTCTTCACTCCGGGCCATGTGACCCCAGTGGCCTTGTGCAGTTTGAAGGGTTAGGAGACCCAATGGCCTATTTTTCTTCTTAAGATTTGCGTTACTGTGGGAAATCTCTCTGTGGTTATGTTGTCAACATAATCCAACTTATCTAATTCACATATGATGCAAAAATTTATGAATAAAAATGATACATTGCTTCTTAAAGTGACACAGACATGCTCACAAAACTAAAAATGGAAGTGAAAGAGTGAAAAAAAAAATCAAATGGCAATCACTGCGAACAATGTGAATGGTGATTGACAAGTACATCGGAAAAATGGGTCTAGGACAATTACCCCCTGGGCAATTACCCCGGACCCTCCCAGTGGCCCTAATCCTAATCCTAACCCTAACCCAAACTCCTAACCCTAAACATAACCCTAATCTTTACTCTAACCTTACCATTAACCAGTATTTAGCCGGGGGGTAATTGCCCTCGGGGGGTAATTGCCCGGATATGCGGAAAAATATATGCCTGACATTTGACTGCAGTATTTTTTTTCCATATTGTATAATTTGAGTACTGTATACGCCATATATTTCGCGAGTCTAAATTTTCATGAATCAGGAATTCCCGACAGTTTCGCGAGTGGTTAAATTCGCGATCGCGGAGTCCTGTACTCAACGTAGAAATGTGCACGCGATCAGAGTCAATATTTTCGCATGTCTTTAATTTCGCGAATAGCAACCGACCGGCCAAATTCGCAAAAATAAAAACCTCATGAAATATTCGGCGTATACAGTACTTGGATTTGTGAAAGCATTCTTCAAGACAAAAAATGACATACAGCTTCTTTCTCTGTCCTGTATTCATTCTATACCTGTTTGTTTGTTTGTTTGTTTGTTGTTGTTTTTAGGTCCAAAAGGACACTTCATTAGGTGATATTGAACTGCTTGAGCCATGTGACAGTTGTCCAACTTTGCCCAAACTTCCATCTATGTACTGCATTAACATAGATTTGTAGGCCCTACTGAAACATGGTTTGTGTTATGTGAAGGCAGGAGAATATATATATATATATACAGTGTATATATATGTATATATATATATATATATATTTTTTTTTTTTTTTTTTTTTGACATTGATATTGATATACTGTACTAAAAGCCTATGTTATATTTTTGGAACCCACATCCTACAAGCTTTGCTTTTTAGTGGGTTCCTCATATTGCAAGTCAATTATACGTCCTTATACATTTGTGCAATTTTGGTTCAAACTGACCATTGTGTTAAAAACATTTCTTTTTCAAAATCAAATGAAATATAAGACTTGTATGAAATGTGGAATATGGAACATGAATTTTTTTTAAAATGTATATATATATATATATATATATATATATATATAGATAGATATATATTTCAGGCATAAATAGAGTGATTGCATCTAAATTTGAATAGCATATGAGATATTAGAAGGAATATTAGCATGCAAAAACAAAGCGTGTTTGCATTTTGTTCTTACCATACCACACTGCATATAATTTCCAGTGGTTATACAGTGGATTGGAAGAGATCATAACCCATGTTTTTTTTAGTGTGTGTTTGTTTGTTTGTTTGTTTGTTTTTTGCTACTAATACCTTGTAACAGCAACAACAAAAACTGTTCTATAAACACTGAAAAACTTAATATGATGAGTAGGTAGTAGGTAGTTTTTCTAGCGACAGTGAGAATAATCTCTTTGGTATACACACACTCCAATGTGCACTGAAGAGGGATGTTTACTTATTTGCACGAAGCAACTAGACTAAGAAATATGGAACATTGCACTTGCCAAAGTTTTCACTCTGTCTTGCATTGCTTGAAGAATAATAAGAAGAAAAAAGAGTAAGCGAAATGCAAAGGATTAAAAACCAGACCTCTTCACTCTTTGATCAATCTGTCAAGGCAATGCAATCGCACGTTTACATTTTCACGCGTGGGAGAGCAGCCGTTCATTCTCTGGCGGCACCACAAAAGGAGTGCGTTGCGTTGCTATGACGTCACGCTTCATTGACATTAGCAACCTTACCGGGTCCGATGTACATTACGACTACCCGTGCGACCTGATCCGAGCTCGGGGATATCCGAAAACCTGGCGGTGAGTATCATTTTACATCCACAACACCACACCATGCATAGTCAGTGTGTGGTAGGTACACCGCGAAACAGAGTCGACGGAGGGGTAAGTGTGAAACTTTCGCAAGTTTTATATAGTTTTAAAAGTACTGTAAAAATGTTAGTAAGAGTAGTAATTGAAACATGTAGTGTGTATATCATTGTGAGATAGATTACATCACAAAATTCAGGCTCTTAGACTTCAAATTCTTTGAAGAAGTCATCACGAAAAGTCACTCGGTGCACGGATCGCCTTCTTCGTCGAGCCTCACGCCCTGCCTCCCTGCTGCATGCTGGCTGTGTGCGGCGCGATCGAGTTGTAAGTAGGGTGCTGAACAGGTGCGGCTCGGCCTAGGGATCCCGATGTGATGGGACGTTGCGTTGGAAGGTGTGGGACTCTGCCTTGAACCTTGAAGGAGTAATCCCTGTTGCAGCTTTTCGTGGGAAGCTATACTGGGATGCCTCCACTCAATGTTCTCTGACTGCTGAACGTCTCTTCGACCCGATGTCAAATTAAGAATAGATTATTAATATATTATACGAAGGTAATTAAGTGTAAGAGTAAAGACATGTAAAAACTACAACTTGGCAACTGTTAAACTTTTGTTTGTTCGAGTGAAAGCAAGTTTAGTTTTGCTCCTAGTGAGTCCTAATCCTATTCCTATTTTAGATAAATTTAGAGTTCTTTTGAACTTTTAGTCTAGAGTTAGAGGGTGCAGTCAAGTGATGTTTTGATTTGAATGTACTTAAATTGAGCCACTGTTATTAGTTGCATACTAACTGTACAAGTGTAGGTTCTATGTCTGTATTTTAATGTAAATTTCTTTCACAAATGATTATTTTTTATGGAGATGCATTTCATAAGAGCACACACACAAAAAAATTTTTTTTTTTTTTTTCAGAACTGATGTAAGAAAAATAATGATCAATGGAATGGAGTTTTGGATTTCTTGCGACATTTGGAGTTTTAAAGTAGATTACATTTATCATGATGATGGTTGGTTTAAGTGAGGATTTTGTTGTGGAACTATGACTGGTGTATTTTAGTGTTTGTGACCCAAAAAGTGGCACTGGATCACAGGCATAAATGCTTCATACCCTGAAATGAATTACAAATCTACTTAAATTTTGTACAAATATCAGTTTTAAAGGTATTACTATTAGCTACAATGTACTAGATTTTTTCTAATGAAAAATCTCATCAGTGATGTATCTCATATTCAGAAAGAACACACTGGTTTTGTTTTTTAATCTGGCGGTTTTGGCATGAGAACTGAGGAAGCATAATATTGTTTGTCACTAGATTATTTCCCAGTCAGGAAAAAAAATGATGTAGATAACGGAATAATGAGAACTAAAAAAAAAAAAAAAAAAAAAAAAAAAACCCACGGGACCCATTGCATAAGAGTTACTATTATGGTAACTTTGCCATCCAATGGTAACTTCCATGGAATTCTTGATTTTGATTGGCTGTTGAGTATTGTTGCCATGGTAGTTACCATTGGATGGCAAAGTTACCGTAATAGTAACTTTTATGCAATGGGCCCCAGAAAACAAATCACCCTCAAAAAGATATTAATATTAATAATAAGTTACAATCATAACTAAATGACAAAGGTGAAGCATTTTTGTTTTCATTTTGTCTTCGTTGTTTTTGAGAGATTGTAAAGGTATTTGACAGAGGAGATTTTAAGGAAGTAATGATTATAATGCCATATTCAGAGGCCTGTTTGGAAGGGAGCTGTGAGAAATGAAAGTTGTATTCTACCAATGGAAGCCCCTGATATTACTGATCATATTCCAAAGGGCTCCCTGACATTTACTCCTGCGACAATTGCTCCCATGAAATATCTGCACGTTAAGCCAAACACATGAATTCTACCACCAAATATAACCCTAACCCTGATCCTAATCCTCACGTCAAACTAAACCGAACACCGTATCACAACCCTAACCCTAATTCTAAGTCCTTAGAGAAAATAAGATCGGAGGAATTGTCGCAGGAGCAAATGTCATGTATAAGTACATTCCAAAGCCTCTTCTTTGATCGTCATCAACAAAGAAAAAAAAAAGAAAGAGAAAAATAGTGAAACATAGTGAAACTGCCCAAATGTGAACCTTGTTTTTCCAGTGGCACTTTATTCAAGAAGAGAGAGATATATAACTGGCGATGCTCTCGAGTTTTGTTTTTTTTTTTCATGTCTGCCCTATATTATATCTCATTCCATGCAAGAGAGAGAGAGAGAGAGAGACCAAAAAATAAAAATAAAAATAAAAAAGAAGCAACATCAGTATTGTAAAATATTTTTGTAATTTCAGTGGAATTTGAATGGAGCTCAGGCAGGTTATTGTGTATCAACAGAAAGAGTATTATTGTGAAACAGTTGATGCATCAGAGGTTAAGGTCACATTTTTTTTTTTTTTTCTAGAGCACTGCCCACTTTTTTCTGTGGCTTGCCAATTACTGACACAATCTAAGCCAGTGGTATTCTAATCCAGATGTCTTGTAATACTCAATCATGGACAATGATGACCTGTGTACCACGTGGTATTTGATTTCAAAATATATGTGGTATTTGATTTCAAAATATTGATGTAATGTTCCCCATGCAGCTCATAACATCTGCACAGAATCAGTGGAAGCAGGACAAACATGCGTGTTCACATGTGGTAAGACTGCACTCTAGCAAGAAGAAAACTCCTACAGGAATCTCAGGGATGTCACCAATGATGTAAACAGCAGGTACACTTCAGGGGGGCACATTCGAGTACACATACCAACAACAAGAGAAAACTAGAAAAAAAAAAGTTAAGGGGAAAAAACAGGAAAAAAAAAAACCACACAAGGCTGAATCAAAGCAACAACGAGGACAACAAAGGATCTGGCAAACAGCTTTCAGACCAGACGAGTAAGAAAGAGCGGGGGCACCCCGAGGCAGCAAGCGCCAGCAAGCAGTAGCCTGCAGTCGGAGCACTGTCATTGTCATTTCTCCGCCAAACGATTGCCGCAATCGTCTCCTAAGATGATGTGACACTCTGCCACTGCCTCTTGAGGGAGATCGCATCACCATCTATCGCGGTGCTCAGATGGAATCTTGAATCAGAAGTCTCATCCTTATCGTTATCGATAGGAGCATCTCTACCGTCATTTTTTTTTTCTCCCCTTCCTCATCCCCTCTTGTGGATGTTTGTCTTTACCGTCATTGCTAGCCGGGAGAGTTGTGGGCAATTATGAAGAGCGTGGAACCCAGTGCAGATCTGCCTCCGGCTAGCTCTCACGCGATGCTGACATACAGCGCAATGCCCGTGAGGAAACCATATCACCATCATCGTGAGCTGCCCAAAAACTTGACAGGAGCCTTCCTTTCACACGTAAGTCTTAGCTTCAGCCATTCTTTCAAGTCGATTTTCTGTTTTGTGCTTTCATTGTTGTTTCAATTTTGAGCTTTATTCCTGCTTTTTAACATTTATTTAGGGAATTGATACAATAGATATAGATGTTGATACATGTAAATGATACCATTCCAGAGAACAGAATCTGTTAACACACTTGTCTCAGATAGAAGACTCTGCCAGTTTGTATTAGCACCTCTTTCTAGACAGGGAGCAAAAGAGGGGGAGAGCTACTCTTATTGTTGGTGACCTTCACCATTCGTAACTGCATTCTCCTGCCTCACTTTGTTTGTTGAAACTCTCTCAAGATCAATGAAAGTGCGTACGCAAGCTTGATTCTCTTTTGTGACATGCAGTGATATAAGACTATCACACTGTGCCGTGTTCTATCCTAAGTGAGAGCTGAAATCAATAGTCAATCAATTCAATTGTTTTTTGAATGATTGACTGCTTGACCAAATCGAAGCTTTAATAGCTTGCACCGCTTGGTCTCAATGTTTATGTAATATCCATTACTTTGTCCAGAAGAAGAAGAAGAAGAGTAAACATATTCTGAAGTTTGTTGCCATGGAAGCCCTTTTAAGTCACAGCTGATCAAGTTATCTCTCTTGGATTCATAATTTCTTGATAGTTAATAGCTTATCGTCAAGAATCAAGAGCCTGCATGCCATGTATGTTCCTCATTTAAAAAACATATTTGTATGCATTTTGCCCCCTCATATAAATCTAACAATGCAACAGTGAGCAATACTGCCTTTAAAAAATATGAGGTAAAACATTTGTCTTACAATTCAATTCAACTCAATATAATTCAATTTCAATTTATTTTCACAAACCATGAGCATCTTGCCGTCACCAGTTTCTCAAAAGCACTTTCATCAGTAATCGTTCTCATGGAATGAAAAAAAAAAAAATGTTTTACGTGATATTTTCTTTTCCCTTCATATTTTTTCCTTCATACAAATATGTATAAATACATTTAATAAACATGTTAGAATATAGAGAAATTTCTCTATGTTGTTGAGGAGTTACAAAGGAGAATTCTACCTCATCGCTACTATTTTTTTTTGGGGGGGGGGACGGGTAGAAGGGATGGTAGAGATTTATATTTGCTCTAATATTTCCAACTGAAGTATTTTGCCTTGCTCAACAACTCTTCAACAGATACAGATATCTGTGTTTGGTATGTATGAACACTTACATACATGTAAGATAATATTGTCTACACAGACAAAGATTGATGTAGTAATGCCTACGAGACAAGGTCTTGATTCAGACTCTGTAGTATCTCCACCATCAGTGCAAATTGCAGAGCCTTTAAAGATGTCAACAAAGTGACAGGCCTCCAGATTTTCAGATAAGGCAGTTTTTGCATTGTGATTTTAATCCTGAAAGCTTGTTGAAGTTCCCCCATTCATGCTTCTGCTGCATGAGTTCTTCACCATGGGAGAGACATGAAGGAATGGAAGAATGATCTTTTATAGGTTATTCAGTTGCTTTCAGTGGTTCACTCAGACTTGAAACTTCATACTATTGTTTCGGTCTAATACAGTCATCAGAGGCCATGCCAAATCTACACAAATACAGTGCCATTGAATTCAAGACACAGACCCGTGCAAAGTTGTAAACCTCTTACTCTTTGCCCCCGACAACAGAGTGGTCCCATTAATTGCTTAGCAACCATTGGATTCCAGCCTAATTTCTCGGCAACTTTTGATTCCGTTCAGTTGTGCGAATCAAAATTCAAAAGAAAGCAGGATGAGACAACACATGTACATGCTATACCATATCGTGCTTAAAATGTCTGAAAAGATTTACCACATGTGGTTTGTATACATGGATAGTATATGCACCCCCCCCCCCCAAAAAAAAAAAGGTATGAGTTTATATACAGTCCTCCTTTCCTCAGGACACAGAACATTATAATCAGAGCAAGAAAAGAGAGGGCTGGTTGGCCTGCATTTCTTCCTTCTTGATGACTGGTTTACCCCCTAATGATCAAGTACAGTGTATCTTTACCCTGCCCCTATCAAACATTGTTACACCTACATATATGTACTTTGTATCACAGTCTTTCTGAGGCATTTACAGGAATCATTACATAAAAGCATCAAAGAAGATTTTTAACTGGCAAAGAAAAAAGACAAACAAACAAATATGAACAGATGCTGATGTTTTCCATGAAATGCAGAAAGTTGAATGACTGGATTACATGTTTAACCAGATAGCATGATACATGTACCAGAGACTGAAACTTGCTAGTCCACCAATCTGAAGTATACATTGATGTATTTCCCGGTATTAAAGTCGGTGTGTTGTGACGCTTGAAGAGTTTCTTTTTTATTTAGTGGATTACAGGTAGTACAACTAATACCAGATAATGATAACAGAGAAAGGTAATTCAGCAAGATAATCCACCCATTTTGAAATACCGGTGTGCGCAGTGTAGGACTGTGGATTCCATGTTCCTACAATACACTCTAGGTTGTCTTTAGTTATCGTGGGAACTGGACGCAGATGACTTGGCAGTGAAGAAGAAGTGCCAGACGTTTGACATTGTCTGTCTGGGAGTATTTTCATGGAGTACGTTGGCCTCCTCTGCAGGATTCCAAACATTGCTACCCCTCTGGTCTGTCTGCTGCCTGTCAGTCACTTCTAAACTTGCAGCTCTTGGATTAACCCTGAGAAAGCCAACTGCGCAACTAGTGTGTGCAATAGCAATGCATTTTTAAGATAGTGGCTCTGGTGGACTTAATGGGGTGATCATGATACATTTGGCATGCAGATGGTTGTGTCTGGGTCCAAATGTTGAATGTGTTTTTGTATGTCTTGGACTTTGAATTCTTGCTGTTGATGTCTTTTGTGCAATTTTAATACTGCTGTTACAGTCAGGTACCATAAGTCATGCTGATATTGAGGTAGCACCAAAAGTATTGTCGAATAGACCAGCAGGCCCAGAGGGCTTTTAACCTGCAACATTCAGTAGCAGTCTTCAATCTGTCATTGGATTCCCATTCCTAGACACTTGTACTTCGCAAGTAGTAGTGCATAATGAGGAACTATCCCATCTAATTCTGCAGTATTGAATTTTATATGTGTCAACATATTGTAAGGGGAAGAAAACAGTGTTTAATACCATTATAAAAAGTAGTGTTTTTGCCATTATATCATTAATTGAGCAAGTATCCATACGTGACATGTTCAAAGTTGATCAAAGCTATGTCAATTCAAAGTACCTGGTATACACTTGCTTTCTGACGACATACCCTGAGAGATATGGACTCCATATGAGCAATTATCACAGTTTCAGTTTACATAGCCGTCACAATCGCCGAATGTATTTCACTCTAGGTGACATATGAAAGCTGCAGTCAAAAGTTCACTTCAAGTATTCTTTCATCTCTGATGCAGCAAAAACAGCAAAAGTAACCCTCCAAAAATGGTTTGATTGCATGAACAATCAGAACTTCAAACCCATTTAATACTGGAGCACTTCAAATGTCAAACAAATGTGTGCATTGGTGCACTTATCATGTTTGCGTCTTTATTTGATATGCACTCAATTGGGGTCATAAAGGAATATGGAGCAATTATGAGTTTGTGTCAGTATGTGTTTGTGTGTATCTTTGTATTCATGATGGACACTGTAAATAGAGGTTTGTTTGTCTGTTCAGTCAGTACCTTTGGCACTAAAGATATTCTAGGCATTACAATGAACATAACTTTTGAATTGTTTGTTACTCATCCATACATAATTTGTATTTCTTAACTTTCCTTTAAAGGGGAATTTTGGTGCTGTTGGGCAGTTCCGTAAAGTCGGACGTACATTTCGGACACTTTGAAGGCCTGGATTTTTATTGTCAATGGGGGCATCTGAGTTTTTAAGTGTGCAAGATGTGTAAAGGTGCTAGTACTATAAACCCACTTATTATTATAGTGGCACCTCGTTTCATTATGGAGTAATATGTTAAAAATACCATGGTGTCGGACGTACACGCACGAAATGACTTTTTCAACCTTGAAGATTCATGTTCAAAACTCTGTGATTTGTGAGGGCTTATAGTAAAACTGATACCAGTTTTGGTTGTATGAAGGATTGAGCTTTATAACACATACCAGCATTATTTGTAAATCTGTTCTGAAAGTTGTGTAAATCATCAAAGTTTGTCGGTGTCGGACGTACATTTTACGATGTCGGACGTACCCGTGTGAAATTTTCAGACGGTACGTCCGACACCGATCCGGCACTCTGTTTTTTCTAAAGTACAAAGAATATTTAAGTAATGATTCACATTTCAGACACATGAGATAATATTCTATGCAGACATATATGTTTAACATTCACAAGAATTTACTTTCTTAATTTCAACCAGTGCACAAAACTGAGAAAATCAGAAGTGTACGTCCAACACCAAAATGTAATTTTTCATTTTGTGGAAACATTGATCAAACTTTCCTTTTATTGAAAGCATTTGAACACATAACCAGTTGAATACATTCAAAAGCTATGGTGAACTCTTCTATTTGTTAATTCTTACTTCTTTTTCAAAATGCACATTGATGTAAATACCCCCAAAAAAGTTTTAAAAATCCACAATTTCAAAATTTTACGAACATTACAAACAAGTAACTATGATCAAAATATCATGGAACTAGAGAATAGTCTAATTTGATATATCAAACTAACTTGAAAATCATGCATATAAAAAAATCAGAGCTCAGCATTCAAAAATAAAGCTTCTGAACTTTCGTGTTTAAAATGCCCAAATACAACAATAGCATGGAGTTATTTAGGATCAATGTCGCTGAATGTACATCACACAATGTACATTGTGTACTATACATACACTGTACTGTACAGAACATGCAAAGACCCCCTAAGTTGAGCTCCATGCACAGACAAATTCTTAGATCAAGGACTCAGAAAATGTTTTCAATTTATTCTGAACTCCCCCCCAAAAAAAGGAAATTCAAGAAGTCAATGGAAAATATAATGTAAGTACATTGTGTACTACATTGTATTCAATGTATTTAAGAGATACTGCATGATCAATGTTATGTTGGCATTTTCTAGAAATAGCTGTTTAGCCCATCTATAGGAGAGATTAACAAACACTTCCTCAATAGTCCAATGAATGATACAACTCAGTTTAGAGCAGTATTTGAATTTGCAACCAGATCACTGAAGTGTGTACACAGATGTATTGTACACACATCACCATGTACATGTGAGATTTCAATTGTTACATTTTATAATGAATTACACCTCATTATTTATTCAAAGTTGAGATACTGTAAGTTAGTAAAGGTGAAAGAATTTCCAGATATGCAATTATTACATTATACCTACTTGAAAGGTTACGTATGGCCTAAACAAACCATTATGAAGAATTAAATGAACAAGGGGAGTATACTAAAAAATATCTCTGACACATTTTTTGTAACATTGCACACATGCTTTTCATTTACACCAATCATGAAGAAACAGATATCGTACGATACTGATTTAGTGTATCATGTCCTTTTCTTTCCTGACCAATAACATTCATGCATATCTATATCAATTTATAATCAAAATGCCAAATTTCCATTGCGGATAGTCTAAAAATAGCAGATAGTTACAAAATACAACTTGTATTAACCTACATGTCAGTCTGTGTTTCAAGGGCACCAGTATTATGCAATATCAAAGGACCAGTTCACCTTCATACAAATGTATAAACGTGTGAATTGAGAGAATGCGGCAATATTGATGCAATACATATCAGTGAAAGTTTGATGAAAATCAGAAAATCCTATCAAAAGTTATGAAGGTTTGAAGTGCCAGTGCCGCCATCACTGGATGAGAAGATTACTACAGCTTGTGATGTGTAACAAGTTATTAAAAAGAGAAAATATAAAGAAAATTAATCTATTTTCACCTTTCTGGCATAATGAAAAAGAGCATTAGACTTGTCTTTTTCAGAAGTCAGGGGGATTAATATTACCCTTAAAGGGATGGTATAATTTTGGTTGAGATGGGGTTTCAGGTTCCCATTTTGTATGTGTGTGTGAGAGAGATAAAGAGATACCTCTTGATATGTAATAAAGAGCATACAAGTCTAAGAGGAAAAGTTTATTCGATGAAAATTGGTTTCAAAATTTTATAGGACCACTTTGTTTTATTTCATTTTCTATATAAAATCTCAGCCATTTAAAAAACTAATTTTCATCAAATAAACTTTGAATTTCTCTCAGATTTGTATGCTCTTTAATATTTCATTTAAGTGGTTTTTAATTACCCATCTCTCAAAAAAGCTAACATCTGACTCCACTATCTCAACCAAAACTATCATCCCTTTAATATGTGATCAGTGACAAGTCACGGGAATGTGTACTACACTGTATTTACAAAAAGAGAGAGAGAGAGAGAGATTTTGTGACATTTTCTTTATATTTTCCTTGTTCTAGGTATGCGACATCGTAACCTGAAGTAGTCTTCTCATCCAGCTGTGACTGTGTAGGAACTTCATAACTTCATAAAAAATTCATACAACTTTTGAATGGATTGCCTGATTTCTCTCCAAGTTTTACTGATGTGTTCAACTATTATTGCTGCTTTCAGTCAACCTACACGTAAATGAAGATGAACTTTTCCTCCAAGGAAGAGAGCACTGCAATCAATTATTTTCAAATCTTCATCGAACTTAGAAGAAATATTAAGCTAGATTTAAGGGGCCAGCTGGCAGTAACAATATTTGTGTATCATTATCCAAGAAATAATTTTCTTCAGCAATTCAAGCTTCTCTGCAAATAAGGTGCTGTATTCTGCTTCCTGTTGAATACTGATACCCTTAATTAGGGTACTACAGTTTAAAAAGTCAAAGTGACCTAGTTCAGCTAGATCTATATTTAGCAGCACAGACCCTTTTTGCCAGGCATGCAGTAACTGTGCAGAACTACATGCTCCAGATCTGATTGCCACTTTGATTTTTCTAAAATTCAATATAGAATTTATACAGTGTGATCATATGATTTGATTTCATAATGAATTTATTGGTAGAATACCCCATAATAAAGAAAAGTTAAAACTTAGCTGTGCCACGTCTGATTAACTGAAATTGTTGGAGTTACTGAAGAAACAATATGGTGTCGGACGTACACTGTGTCGGACGTACATTCAAAGTGTACGTCCAACACCGTAATATCTCAGTTTTTACAAACCATACAAGTGACCTTTGATGATGGTTACATTGCTTATGACAAATGTACTTTGCATCCTAAGTGGTATGTTTTATCTCGCTTCAGATTAATGTGAATATTAAAAAATGTACGTTTACGGTGTCGGACGTACATCACCAAAGTGGTCGAACCTGGGAAAACTGTCATTAAAGAATAACAAGCCTTGGAGTTTTCTTTGATAAATAACTGAAAAATGTACCTGTCAACCTTCTTGGCAAGATATAAGAGTTGTGTAGTTTTGAATTCTTAAGGAGATAAATCAAAAGTATATTTTGGCAAATTTTTAACTCAAATTGAGAGGAAGATTAGTCTCAGACTTCAATACCCATAATTTTTAAAATACGCATAACAATTTGAAATCAACACTATTCCATGAAAATATAATCTATGATGATTGATATGGTATGTTACTTGCAGTGATTTGACGATTTTGAAATTTTTATGTTGAGGTTTACTATTTTACGGAATTGCCCTGTTAAAAGATAGCTTGATATTAAGACAGAGTGAAATCTAAAGCATAATGGCCAAAATGTGATCAAATTTGGATTTAAGGAAGTTGTGAAATTGTGAAGTTTCACTGATTTTCATAAAGCACTTTGTGTACAGTCAGTATGCAAATGAGTGAGTGTCATGTCGTCATCCCCGCACAATTTGCCATATATAGTTTGTGTACAAAATCTTGAAATTCCAGGCTTTGTTCAAATGAATTTGTTCCCCATTCTCAAATCTTAGCATGAGTGATCATTATTATGAAGTTACTCAACCAGGAATGATATTACATTTTACAAAATATAGCAAAAAAATTGAATTTTTGTCAATTGTTCATATACGATGAATGGAAAATTGTGAGGTGATGACATCATCAGCTCAACCATATGCATAGTTACATTCATATCAAGAGAACTGTGTTGCAAAAAAATAATTATCAACACTTCACAATTTCATCACCTCTCTATCTTAGTACTTTTATTCAACTTTGATCAAATTTTCACTACTGTGCTCATGAAATTTTACCCTTTCCTTTAAAATGAACTTTTAACTGGGCTGGAATTCCCCTTTAAACTGAAGACTCAATAAACTTGATCTTGATCTCACCAGATATCCACTGACAAATTTGTACAAATTGTGAATGGTAACAGGTGAGATGGTATGATAGTTTGCTGGAGGTGAAAGAAGAGATGATCACACTGTTTATCTTAGCCTTTAATACCTTGTTGAATAGAGTACCAGTGTCTCATCTATCACCTATCTACAAAATCTTCGTTTACTTTCCATTTAATGCAACGCCTCAGGTGGACATAAACAGGTGTTTTCAACGCCCTGGCAAGGTTAATGAGAAACTGCAAGATTGATGAAGAACCACTACATGTAGATGTACTAGAGTAGTTATGTACATGGTCAGTAATATCATTACAAAGTTGTGTATGTGCTTAAAAAAATAAACAAGTTTACAACAAATGACTGCTTGACACTGCCTGTGCACAGGTACTTTTCAGTAAATGTCGTGTGATTAGCCGTCAACCAATTGAGTAACAAGAATCACGCTAGATGTCATATGGTATGCTTCCATTCATATTTGAAATGGTGTACACATGTAGGATGTCAAACCAGTTGCGTGATAGTACATGTACTGTGGTTTGAATGTTCAAAGATGAATAAAGTAGACAGATTGGAATGCTTGGAGTGAGATACAATAGTGTACACCCCAGTGAAATAGAAAGTATGTTTATGGACACGATGTACGGCAATGTTTTTCCTGGTCTCAAAGTCACGACATCATTCATTTTGTATCCCCAGGATGCTTACGGGCTTCCCAGCAACAAGCAGCAGGTACAGCGCATTCCTCCCCTGGCCAGGCCCAGGGGTGTGGTCTACCAGGGACAGCCCTCTTCAAGCTATCACACAAGACAGGTAGGAAGAGATGCCAAACTGTATATCTACTTGTATATAGATATTATATGCCATTGTAACCTCTCCAACCATGAACAGTGCATGTGTCTGACTACATGAGGTTTACATGTATTATGTATATTTGTACATACATCCCGTACTATAATTAATTCAAAAGGCAATTTGTAAATTGGTAGCTTACAGCATTTATGTTGAGTGTCTGTTCCTATCACATTCTCACATACAATGTTTACTCTGGGATTTAGATAGTTGTATCACAGATTGATTCACTATATACACTGACATTGATAAGTTGTTCAGATTTCATACATTCTTCCATTCCAAAGTGTGTTTTTTGGAGGTCTTCCTCGATGCTTACAAGACATAGCATCAGAGTTTAAATTTCATGTCTGCATTCATCCCAGGAAATTAATACTACTTATAATTCATATCATTAGTGTATGGGGCTTATTGCACTGCTTGTCATTATAAACGTAGGGAAGAGTCAGTTTATTTCCGTTTTAAAGTTCACTGTACCAGTGAAAAGGTTTGATCAGGTAGAGATTTTAAAATGCTGTCATTTATGGGCAACTCTAGCGATTTCAAACTCCGTATTGACAGTTTTTAAAAAAAGGAGAAGAGAAAGTGGTTGTAATTTGTACAGTTCTAGGGCATGAGTGACATTTATTGAATAGATTTGTATGGATGTGATGAAATGTCACACTTTTCATTCCATCAGTACTTTGTAATTGAATAGGCAGTCATCATTATTTTTATGGGCAAACAGGAAATTTGTGGGGGAAAAACAACAACAGTGCATTACCAGCAACTTTATAGAATTACCAACACAGGAATTTCAAAGATGGAGAGAGTGAAAGCTGAAAATTCAGATAAGTTTTCCAACTCATCGACTCTATCTTTTCATCACCACGAAGGAAAACGATATCAAATCATGTCATTCTCCTGTGTAAAATTTGTGGAGAGGTTTTTTTTCTCTGCATGCTTCTTTGTCAGCCAGGTTGTTTGGCATCCCGCAATCCATTTCTTGACCCAATTTTCTGTGAATAATTCTGTCTTTTTTCCCCTCCTCACCTCCCACTAGGATGTCTTCGTATTGTCATTCTCTGAGGCATCAAATATATTTTCCCAGGTTTGGGTTTGACTGAAAAGCACAAATTACGCCTTTGTGGAGTGTGAGAGAGCTCAGTTCTATTATTCAAAGTCTCTCTCTCTTTACTTATTGTTTTCTTTTTCTTTCTTTCTTTTTTTTTCCTCCTGTCTGAAATGTGATCATCTTGTCACACACAGGAGTCAGATTCCCTTAGGGGTTTCTTCTATCTCTCTTCTTCTTTTTTTAAATGACATCCCTCAGATGCTATTACACGTTGTAGTCCATCCTCTTTCACGTATATATCTGCTGAGTACAGATTGTCTCCGAGTGATGCTCTTTTGTTGATCAGTTTTGCTGTGATAAAAGTCAGTTTGATTTCTTTTTTTTTTCTCTCCTGATTGTTATTGTCATTTGACAGGCTTCCATCCACTATTAAAGATTTAGCTGACTCTTTTGGATGCATTGGAATATTTCTGTATACCACAGATATTTGATTATGCCCCCTCTCTCGTGTGGGGTAGCTTTATTACAAAAGTTGGTCTGTTGTCATCATAATTACCTCTGTGGATTGCATTTATTTTGTTTGTTAAATGTTACAAATGAATTAGCACATGAATTTTAGTCATCTTAGTCAACCATTTATCGCTATGATGGTCAGTGTTCTTGACCCCGTAACAGGTCAGTCCGATCCTGCTGAGTAGGGCCATCTAGCAATGTTCATTCGTATATCATGACGTGTCTCCTGCTATTGTTTTGTTAGATGGAATATGAATAGATGTGCAAATACATGAGCATCATTTCACCAAAGTCCACTTACATTGTACATGCTTTTCTTTACAATTAAGTTAAATCCTTAAGAATTCAAAGATTAGTTACAGAATCAGTATTTTCAATTACGAACTTATCTATGCTGTCCTTTTTTTATGCAGATCCATACCTTTTTCTCTCTTCACGGGGAGCCTACTATTTGCATTAAAAAACAAAATCTACCAATGAGCATTTGATAACTACAGGAAGAGTTTCCAATTACATTTACATTCCCTGCACACCTTTCACAATTATGTGCCGCCATGTTATCATTCTGTGATTTAAAACCAACAAAGTTGAACTTGCTTCTCATTTTGACAATCCATCACAGTGGTGTCCATGTTATGTTGTGATTTTTGTCCAGTTTCTGCAACTTTGAATGATTTATCAAGTGTTTCAAAGGAGTGTGTCACATCACATGCTGTGAAAGCTTTGACAGTGAAATTTCCAGCGGCATGTCATACTGGAAACAGCACAGATTATGCTCCTGCATCTGTTTTGTGTGTTGTGCATAGGGGGACGAAGGACCAGTTGAATGTGGGCGGGGCGGGCAGGGCGGGGCGGGATCCAATCAGGCGGGGATGGTCCAAGTCCTGAATCCAGACTGGACAGCAGGAAAACGGCTTATTGTGTCAACCAATGAGAACAGGGGCATGAAGGAGCGTTGGACCAGCACGAGGCACCCCAGGGGCGCAGCAACGCTCCTCTCACAGCGTGCACACGATAACGCAGCCCAGACTGGGGCGGTGCAATGGGGGAGGGTACGACCGGGCTCGGGCAAGATAGGGCTGGCCCCGGCTGACAGCTGGACAGACGCCGTGCGGCCGTACTTCCGTACTAACGAGTTTAACTCTGATTTCATCTCCCCCAATATCCCCGCCCATCCCTTTCAACTGTACTCCCCTCCCTCGCGGTCTCACCCCTACTGCTACATTCCTCCCAACCTCCCCTATGCTCCACCCCTGCGCCTCCACCTGCCTATACCGGGCCAACCCAAGCAGCAACATCGACACGATGTCATGGTCAGGAAGAGGGGAGATGGCAAGGGTTTCCAGCCACTACCAATCAAGGTAAGTTTTCTCTTCTTCTTCCTGTTCACAGAATGCATGTTCAAAAGTTTATAAGGTTTAAGTGGATTTTCTTTACTGTTTCCACACATGGAATGAAGTCAGAAGTACAAATGTATAATTTTCTGTAATACCTCCAATGTTGACCACTGAAATGAAGACTATATTCAAGTTTTAAGTACCAGTAGTTTGCTTTGTGAGTTATCACTCCAAAAGGACCCCAGTTTTTTTGTTTTTCATTTCACCCTGGTAACAGAACGGACTAATTCTTTGCGACTGTATCTGATCTCGGACCTTAGTCAGAATAGAAGTATAGGCCTTGTGATGGGGGGTGGGGGGGGAGGAGAGGGGGATATGATCCTCTTTTTATTCCAGATATTAGATCTGTGTTAAGCATACACCCATGTAGCGAATGTGAGCCATTTCCCCCTCAAGGTTTTATGGTCTCGCAATTTAGTATCATTTAAACCCTTTGACATAATTCCTCTTTAGCAGCTGCTAGCAAAATTTGAGGGTTCCTCTTTAACATATTAAACTAAATTGTATTCATCTCAAGTTTACTGGTATTAAGGCACAAGACTCATGCACTTCAGCATGTGTCTTTAATAAATATGTGGTGGCCCCAGAGTGCCAACTTCATTTGATAGTCCTGATGGCCTACACTTTGTCATGAATGGAATGTACACTGTGCCATCAATACAGGAATGTACATTCCATGTTCAACACGCACAGCGGTAGTATGCACATAAAACGACCTGCGTTTCATACCAAATGTACATTCATTTCAGCTGCACCATGGTAGCATCAATTGATTGATGAAAGGAAAAATACATCTTGTCGTCTCCCCCTCTCCTATTATCTCGAATCAATCTGAACTTTTTTCCTTCTTGCTGTTTATTCAATATCTGAAAATGTTATTGGCCTTGGGCCATTAAACCTGTGAATTTCAGGCTTCCTTCAAAGGCTAAATACATTAATGAATCAAGCCAAGTACTGATGCTCTGCATTCCTATCTCAATGTACGCTTAGCTATATCCCTTTCTTTTTCAAATTGAATAGCAATTACCTTTTTACATAGAATTATGTGTACTCTAAGCTAAATGTATGCACTTGTTATGTTATAATAGTCGAAAAGTTTTTGTACAGGGCACTAACCAGAATTCATAGGTTTTTTTTCTTATCCTTCTGAGCCTGGAAGTTTAGTATTCAATTTGCTCACAAACCACTGCAAACTGCCTTTATTAACCATAGATTTATTTGAAAACTTGGTAGTCGAAACTTATATATGTTTGGACTATCTCAAAATATATGTTACATACATGTACTTAAACATCACCAGTCACAGCTGATGGTCTGTCATTGCCTCCCCCCCCCCCCCTTTTCATGAACTGGGTGAAAGGGTATTGTTGTAGTGATCTCTTCAATCGTGCCTACCTTTAATGCATCGCCCAAGTTACTGTCAATTGATGCTGCCCGTCGCCTAGCAACCGATGGATGCTGCGTGTAATGGGAGCAGGATAGAAGTGGGTACAAAGGAGAAACAGAATCACAGAGTGGAGAGGCAAGAGTTAAGGGGAGTAGAACGCACAGATACCAGGCCAGATGGGATGAAAATGGAGATTGGCAGATACGTTGAAAAATGGATTTAATATGATGGAAGCATTGAGAAAGAGATAGACAGACAGAAATTGAATCGATAATGATTATAGACAGGAAACTGCAGGGAAGATTTGTTGGCAAATGGAAAAAGATAAGAGAGAGATGGAGCAATTTCTGCAATCACTTTTTATCTAATGACCTACATGTTGTATGTTACAGTGTCATTTAATGGTCTTGGGATTGACAGCATATTGACCACTCCAGGAGTTAATTCTCACTGTAAGCTTCACATTTAACAAAAAAAAAAGAAGCATTAACTTCTGCATATAGGTTAGAGTTACTGGTCTGCCATGGCCTCCGCCAATGGAATGAGCCTAATTGCCAATTAGTTGGCCTGAGATTCCGTCTTCCCCCCTAGGCCCAGCATATTAAAATCTGGTGAGTTTGAAGCAATATGAGTTTTGTAGGTAATAGATTACCTCCCATCATGTCCAATTACGTCGTCCCAGTCATCGGCCATTATCTGGCTGCTAAATACCGTCGCTATTAATTGTGAGTGCATAACCTCTTTGGGTGGTAATTACAGCCCGCAGAACTGTGATAAAGTAAGTGATTTGCTCATATTGCTTCCGTGTAGATGGGCCCTTTTATTTGAAGAAGGGTAGCATGTAATATCATCTACATTTTGTACCCGTCTCTCCCTCTCTCCCTCTACACACACATTTTCTCTCTCTTCTCCCTCTGTCTCCCTCCCTCACACACACACACACACACTTTCTCACTCCCTCTCTCCTCTCTCTTACACACACACACACTCTCTCTCTCTCTCTGTTTTCTCCCTCCATCTATTATATCTCTCTCCATCTCTCCTCTCTCTCTCTCTCCCTTTCATATATTCTGCATTGGTTGCTCCTTGCATCCTCTTTCTCCACTGCACTGTGTAATTTCTTTGTGCTTTGTGTTCTTTATAACTGAGGCGGTGTTGGTATAGAAACATATATTTATGATGTGATTCTTCTTTTTTTATTCCTCAGTCATAAAAGTGGTAAAAGAGGCCTAATGTTTTTAGGATATCTGTCCATTAATGCATACTTTCTTAGAAATTGTAAGCTAATCTTGGAAACTGCACAGCAGCATAAAATATGTTACTACATCTTGACAGAACTACACAAAGATGGTTATGGGGGCATCATATTCAGAAACCAAAATATTGGCCATTGACATTATGATGCGTGATGCATTTCATGTAAATTAGTGCAGTTGTATTGTTGCTTTTGTTTTCTTTTATACATTTATATTATACATCATTTTGTCCTGTACATTAGGCATGATGGTCCTTTGGACTTTGTCATATATAACAGTTCACTCTGGATTGACTCTCATGACAGTTTTTATGCCTCCGCCACGAAGTGGTGCCGGAGGCATTATGTTTTCGGGTTGTCCGTCCGTCCGTCCGTCCTTCCGTCCGTCCGTAATGAATTTTGTGGACAAGGTAACTATCGAAACCTGTTGAGGTATCCTAATGAAACTTGACATGTATGTGTATTAGGGGGTGAAGTTGTGCCTATCAACTTTTGGGTGCACATGCTCAAGGTCAAAGGTCAAAAGGTCAAGGTCAAATACATAAAATTTCACTATTTCCACCATATCTATTGAATGCCTGAAGATATTTTCTTGAAACTTAGTGTATACATGTTTTACCCAATTAAGATTCTCTGGTGAAAGTTTGGGTCATGAGGTCAAAGGTCAAAGGTCAAAAGGTCAGGGTCAAATACATAAAATTTCACTATTTCCACCATATCTATTGAATGCCTGAAGAGATTTTCTTGAAACTTAGTGTATACATGTATTACCCAATTAAGATTCTCTGGTGAAAGTTTGGGTCATGAGGTCAAAGGTCAAAGGTCAAAAGGTCAAGTAAAAATATCAAAACTTCTTTTTTTTCTCCGTACCTTGGAAAATTGTTCAAGGTATCTTCATGGAACATAGTATACAAGTATACACGTACTGACTGGAAGTGATTATCTAGAGAATGTAGGGTTCATGGGGTCAAAGGTCAGGGGTCAAAGGTCAAGTGCAAGACTTCAAAATTTTACTATTACCCTCATATTTATGCAATGCCAGCAGGGTTGTTTTTTTACACTTGGTGTATGCGTGTGTAACCTACATGTAATAGAAATTCTTTGGAAAGTTTTTTTTTTCTCTTTTTGCCTCAAAGGTCAAAAGGTCAAAGATCAAGTGAAAGTGCTGAACTAACTTTTTCCTCCATATCTCGGAAGTGGCTCAAGTTACCTTGAAACTTAGTACATATTATGCATGTTCTACCTGAAAGTAATTATCTTATGAATTTTAGGGTCAAGGCCAGATGAAAATGGTAACAATTTACTATTCAATTCAGAAATTGCACTTTTTCTCCACACCTGTACCTTGAAAATTACTCAATGCCTAAATGTATGAATGGGTCAAAGTCAAGTTAAAGTCCTTAAATCCCTAGATACATGCTCTCCTATTCATCCAATTAAACCTACGTCAAGGAAGGTGAACATTCAACACATTTGTGATGAACTTGTCATTCAAATATTTTGCCAATTTTGTGAAAATGTAATCACACAGTGTCCACATGTACTATCTAGACCTATTGGGAAAATCATGCATTATGGCGGAGGCATACCAGTCGCCAAAGCGACATTTCTAGTTGCTTAGCAAATGCTCTTAGATTGGTACGCAGACAGATTTATGACTGTGGTAAGCTCCATGCAAACGTAATGTGTGCATTGTCCCCTGTTTCTCAGAAAAGACGGAGGTAACAGATGTGCAAGGGTGAAATTTCATCTGGCATCAGTGCACAATGCTGTCACACAGTGGGTGATTTTAAGTTCGGTGCTAGTGCTAGTGCTAGCCCCTAGATAACAGCCTTAAATCGAGCTCCAACACCGACGGTCAGATTAACGAGGCGATACCGATCAAAATTATCGATCACAAGCGCTAGGTGTTGGAATCGCAGCACCGCGAGCTCCGCGGGAATTGCACGACGAAAAAAATGATGGCGTGTCATTACAGTCAAATACTAAAAAATGTAGCTAAAATTGCTTAGTTTTAGACATATAGTAAGGAAGATGGATTAAAATGGCACAAATTTAATCACTTCTTTCAAACACAATTATCCTTATTTTGCTCTTAGGCTCAGATTTATAAAGCCATGTCTAGAGTGTTCGTGTACGTTTACGTGGGTGACCACTGCATAAGCATGGACTTTGTACGTAAAACGTGCATCTATTACGGACGTGAATAAGAGTCTCGCACCGGCAACGCTAACACCAGCACTGAACTTGAAATGACGAAAATGTTAATCCCTAGGGGCTAGTGTTGGTCAATGGCGAAAAAGCACGTAAATCGCTAACACAAACGGCAGGGCTCAGTTCAGCAGACGACATTCAACACTGAGCCCAGCACCAGCAACCGGAAATACGTCATAATTTTGAGGTCAACTCCCAACACCGACGTGATTTCAAGTTCGGTTTTATCGCCGGTGCTAGTGCTGAGATAGCACTAGCACTAGCACTAGCACCGAACTTGAAATCACCCATTGGATCATAGCTATCTTGCACAAATCAAGCAGTGACTCTGTGCTTGCGGAGTGCAGCACTATGTTTGAACAGTGATGATCAAAGGGGACCAATTTAACTATACATGCAAAGCAATGATTTTGGTACTATTTTGACCAGAGACGAGATGCAAAGTGACAGCCGCTTCTTCTAAATCCACCATATATGTTAGATTTTAGATATGGGTTGCAATACATAAAGGACCAGTAATAAAGTAACTTGTAACTGCACGTATCAGTCAGTGAGAGTTTGATTTCTTACCTTGATAGCTACCATGATATTTATCAACTTTAATTTATTTTTAACTGTGTCAAAGCCAAATGAAAGACAATCCTTCTCTCCCCCCCCCCCCCCCCCTTTGTCATAAAATAACATTGATGTACACTTGTCTAGGTGTTGATAAAATTGTACTTTTCCTAGCAGAGAAACCAATTATCCCAGTGACTGAGGTGAAAATGAAAACTTTGAAATGCTATCATTTCTGTTCCTTTTTTTTTTTAGGGCCTGAATGGATGAAATTAAATTTCATCAAATTTCATCTATGTAATCATCTAACACTTCTAATGGTAATCAATAGAATATCTGGTCTGATATACTAGTAATGCTGGTAATTGTAGTGTTCTACGCTGACTTCAGACTTGAAAAAAAAATTAAAGAAAATCTAAACCTTTCACCAACAGAGGGCCAAGCCAAAAGTACCACGTCACGAGTACCACAGCCCCTCGCATCATGTGATCAGTCCCCGCCCGGACCTACAGGCAGTCACAAGGTAAGCCAGAAGAATGCCAGAAAATTGATGAAATCAGACTTTAGTATAGTTTGCAGTACACATCCATCATTGAGATGCCCACTGAAAGTTGTAGGTGATGGTCTCCTGATATTTAAAAGATATAAACCTAATGTGATTGGTCAGATTTCCTTAAAAACTGTTGTGTGTTCATTTTACCTCCATGTTGAATCCACTCTTGAAGAAAAGCTTCTTTTTTTTTGTCACAGCAAATCCCCTTCCCCCCTCCCAAAACAAAAAATGGAGGGGGGGAGGAGTAACCCAAATGAATGACTTGTTTGTGTGTGTGTTTGTGTGTGTGTTACCATATTCTGTGCTTTTATTACACTGTCCATATACCATTTGAATGGAAATTGATAGATATCATTCTAAATGTATATATATATATATATATAATATATGTTTGTGTGTGTATAATGTTTGCTGATGGAGTGCCTGCTGCTCAAAAAAAAAAAAAAAAAAAGAGACCACTACGAAACACTTACCATAATCTCAGGTAATATATTTTTTTAGGCACCCCAGAGTGTCTCACTTTAACCCTTTCTTCCCCACACGTCCACTCCCTCGCAGGAAATCAGCCAGGAACTACGTCCCAGCGTCCAACGACGGCGTCACCCACTTTGAGGACCTGCGCTCCCTGTCCAGCGGGGCGAGTGACCAGGAGGTACAGGTCATTGAGAGCATGCTGGACAGCATTGACCTGGCCTCCAAGGAGAGTGACCGAAGCTTGGTAGGTCTCGTGGAGTGCTACAAAAGGATATGCAAGGTAAGGGATATCTTCTCTGTTGTTTTTTTGTCCTCAATGTTGTTCATTATTTGTTTTATATTCATTTATTGTATCCCTCTTATATGGCCCTAAAAAGTGTGCCATCTTGCACCTGTTCATGCACTGGACAAAATTAGATTTTCAGACATGGGGTGGGGGTGGAGGGATGGTACCTTGTTTACATTGTATAGATTAGTATTTGTGTGTATGCACATGTGTGTGTGAGAGTGTTTGAAGTACTCTTATATTTCCAGTTGTGATACACTTTGAAACTATTTCTGCTCTTTTATACCAGGTGAAGTTATGATACAATGGCATATTTAAAGACAACCATGGATTTCTAACTCCTAGATTACAAGCTTTTAATACTCACATGTACTTATGTAGGTCAGCCTTATATTTTTCTTTCACACAGGCTATGTCAAATTGAAGTGGCTTTCCAAATCTAAAAACTATTCTCATTTTAAACGATTGTTTGGAGATATGTAAAACTTGTCTTTGCTCTGTAGTTACTCTTTTCCCTGTTACTTCAAAACAGCATACTCCTTCTTTCACAAAACAAAGATTTATTTTTATAAACAGCATACTCCTTCTTTCATAAAACAAAGATTTCTTTTTGTAAAGACTTCAGGTTATGAAATCAATTGTACAATGATGTCTGCTGATGTCTAATAATATAATGTCTTTTGTCATTTCAGGGTAATGCTTCAAGTGTACATAATTTGATGGCAGCAAGTCGGACACAGCCAGGGAAACATAAAAAGAGGAAAATGCCGCCCAGTAATAAAGATACTCCACTCGTCATAAGGTAACAACAGAAATTGGAAACAAACAAAGCACTGTCTTATCTGTTGATGTTAAGTTGATATTTACTTATAATTGTAACTTATTGTTATCTAAATATGACAATCATACATTCTGTCAAATTGAGCATGATCCGTTGCTTTTCCTTCACTTTTGATATTCAAAACAATGTTCCCACCAGGGCAAACATCCTTTTAAAGGGACTGTACAGTACTGGTTGAGGTAGGGATTCATGTTTTGAACATTCCTAAGTGAGATAATGAAAAGCCTCTTATGAAATATGAAAGAGCATGTAATTTTAAGAAGGATCCAACGTTTATTTGATGAAAATTGGTTTTTAAATGGCTGAGATATCCAAAAGAGTGCTAATAATAAAAGGCGACATGCCACAACTTTATTAGGATCTCTTTGTTTCACCTTGTTTTTGGATATCTCAGCCATTTCTAAACCGATTTTCATCCACTAAACTTTTGATACCCCTTAGAACTGCATGCTCTTTGACATCTCATAGAGTGGTTTCGGAATATCTCGCAAAACGTTAAAAGCTAAATCTACACCTCGACCAGAACTGTACTCGTCCTTTAATCTTGTAAGTTAAGTGATGCATCAATATATGACTTCAACACTGAGTAAACACTCTTTGGTTTGGATTTTGTTGTGAAAAATTGCAGCTCAAGCCCAGAACACCTGTAATAGAAAAATCAAGAAAAGGATTGGTTACATGACCCAAACAAGTAAATTCCTAGATAAGAGGAACTATGATAATTTTGCCACGTGTATAGTGAGGTAAATGCCAAGCCAAGAAGTTCTGAATTGCTTGAGGAAATAGTAATAGAAATAATCTCATTATTGGTGTGAAATTCTTCTACAAGGTCAATTTGAGCTCCATTCCCCATAAGAAATATGGCCATTTTCCAGAGCCAGCCATTAACCCGTTGAGGACAAGTCCTGAGTATACTGGGGCAAGCGTCTATGGGAAATGCGTGTTGTAGCAAAATCAACAGGTTAAGGACAGAAGCTATGTAACTGCTGTTCAAACTTTCCAAACTCTTTGCAGGAGTTTCCGCAACCCCCAGAACCCGCATCCCGTCGTCCAGTACTCCAGCCCAAAGGACCGACCGAAGTCGTCGCAAAGCGCCTCGCGCCCCCCCGTGCCCGCCCCGTACTTCTACAGCAGCCGCGGCCTGCCCCAGACGTCGGACGAGGGCGGGAACAGAGTGCGGCTGACTCGCCTCCCAGGTAAACCGCAGACATAACACCGATACATAGTGCACCTCCCACTAGCTAGTTAAAATCGCTGCTTTTTAACACAGCAATGTACGTACACTTCCATTGTTTTCAGTCACTAGACATATACAATAAGGTTTTAAATGGTCACAAGCCTCAAATCAGTATGAAGTACCACATATATTTCTTTTTTGTTTTTCCAAAAAGAAAGATGACTTCTGTAGCCATCCTGTCAGTTATGAATATCCTCGATGCTCGATGAAATGCATTCTCAGTAGGATGAGTACTGGTTGTAAAAAGCAAGGCTGCTGCTCCGTGAATGATTTTTGTGTCTCTTTAGAATACCATTACTCTCAGTGCATCTATTACCATCATCTTACTTTTAATCACAACATCCATTAATGATAATCTTAGAGTATTCGATGATGAAAATTCTCACATAGTAGATGTATTTTGTACACAAATGACTGCACTCACCATTCCTTAACAGGCTTTTTTCTTCTTTTTTTTTCTTCTTTTTTTTTAGTTTTACTTTACAGAAGCTTATGCACACATTCTGCAGTAGGCAGCTGACTAATACAGTGACATGCTTGTTACTTTTCCTTCCTTTGTAGGGGAGTAATATGTTTAGAATGTGACAGAATTGTACCTTGCACTCAATAGCTCTAATTATTCTAGAATCACAACCTATTTTTACTGAATGTTTATCATATTTTATCTTTGATGGATTCAGACTTGTAGAGAGCAATCAAATAGAAACTAACTCGCAAATATATCCTTTTTTTTAAATCTTTTATGCTGCATATTATTCACCAATCAAGTCCTATCTTATTAACCCTTTCGTTGACCTTGCAATGCACATTGTTTTTACTCTTTATGTTTTTGAAACAACAACAAATATAGATGGCATATTTGAAATCACTGTTTCTATCACGCCACATGGTAAGAAAACTTGACAAGAGTGAGTTGTATGAGGTTTCATGAAAAATTGACAAAACTATTGAAGTTTTTGCTGTGATAATGTCTGTCCTGGTATGAAGTATTTCCTTGACTTTCACTGTTGGCTCTTGATAAATGAAACTGATTCATTTTAATTTCCTGTGTAATCTGTTTCTATTTCCACAACACTATGTTCGAATACAGTGATCAGCTTTTGTGTTTGACTTAATGGTGACATGTCTTTGAGGCTGTGTGCAGGTGCACACTGCTTGAGTTGGAAGTTGTTTTGTTTTTCATGACCAGTGTTTTAGTTAATGTCATAATTATGTTTTAGTTGGTATTCTGTTGTTTTTTTTTTTATTGTTGGGAGCTTGGAGCATCGGTTTGTGATGGGAATAGGATGAGTTAGTCACTGTTTGAATGCAGACAAGTCGTTCAAAATTATGATCAAATATGAATAAATCTGTGTGTGTGCATAAAAATCATGACACTTAACTTGTTTATGTAACATAATGCCATGTCCTGTTTCAACTAATGATTTAATATGGAATGAAGACAGACATATCAGACAATTTTTATCACATGCGAATTAAGGCATACAAAAAGAGGTATACCAAAAGTAAATTTGGAGTGTATTGAAGTTGGAAGTCCTTGCAGTGATTGTTGAGAGAACATGGTTACAAAACTAAGTGGTATATTACTAAGGGTGACTTTGGTTTTTGACAGTGATCACATGATACCATAACATTGTTAACATCAGAAAAAAAAAATATGTTTGATGATTTTAACAAACAAAAATTGGATGACATTTGAGTAATTGATGAGGGAAATTTGTGCTATTTATGCTATTTTTAGTAATGCTGCCAGTCACGGGAAAAGGAAATAGAAGTGACAGTGTCAAAGGGGTTTACAGTGTGTGCAGAATCTGTGACAAAGAATGTCCATGCAGGGAAATTTTAAGTGGTCAACCCTTTAGCAAATGACCGAAAAGGAAAATAGTCTCCACTCTCAGAAGATGTGTATCATAAGATGTGGTCACACTCTGCAAAACTATGCATAGTTTTTACTACCCAGTATTTTGCTTTGCGTAGTTTAAGCAGTGTGACTGCAAACTTCTTGAAAAGTTAACAGCAAAATTTCCTGCTAAACTTCATGTTTTCACGTAGTTTCACGTAGTGTGACCATTGCTATGGATACTGTTTTTAACTCTTTGTTTTTCCCCCTCTGTCATCAAATATTGAAAACATCTAGGTACTGCAAACAGGACCTCTGATGCAGTGCTGGCAGCCCCTGGAGCAGGGTCAATATCCAGGTCAGCTGGGAGTAGGGCGGGGTCACGAGCAAACGCCCAGAACCCTCCAGAGGGTGTGGAAGGGACGAGACCTCCAAGCGTACACAGCAACGCCAAGTTTGTCAACTCTGATGACGTCTATGCATTACGGGTGAGAATCTCCCCGTCAAGTATCTCTTTCTTTTTCTGCTTTACTCTATCTCTGTCTGTCTGCCTATCTCTCTCTCTGTCTCTCTCTAACTTTTTTTCCCTTCTCTCTTACAATCTCTCTTTATCTATCTACTTATCTATTTAATTTAGCTATTCATCTTTGTATTTCTATCCAGCCATCTCTCTGTATCTCTACTTTTTTTTTCCTCATGCACAATCTCTCTTTATCTATGTACTTATATATCTCCTCACCAATTTGTATTTATCTAGCTATCTGTCTCTCTACCTTTTTTTGCTTTCTCTCTCACAATCTGTCCTTATGTGTCTACTTCGCTACCTCTTTAGCTATCCAACTTTGTCTATCTATCTAGCCATATCTCTCTTTCTCTCTGTATTTGTCTGTCTATTCATATGTTTGTCTATCTATCTCTCTATCTACCCATTTATCTGTTTCTCACTCTCAATGGAGTTGTTATTTAAAAAATGTTAAGGAGGCATACTGCATATGATTGTAGTATGGCAATCAAGAGTAGATGTGAATGTTGTGAGAATTGTACACTGTGAATCTCAAACTTCATGTGGTGAATGTGCAAGCCATTTGCATCCAAAAACTAGAGAAGAAAATGCGCAGCTTGAACTCCCAAGTTCATTCATCCTACTTGCCAAAATATAGAATATCCTTCATAAAATCCATAAAAATTTCCAGATCACTACCAAAATTTAATCATCTGTTCCTTGTGTCATATTCTCACCCTTTCCTGTAAGTTTCATCCAAATCCGTTCACAACTTTTTGAGTTATTTTGCACACGGACAAACAAACCCACAAACAAGCAACAAACAAACGAACGGTTGTGAAAACATAACCTCCTCCCTTGACGGAGGTAATGAAGGAAACTTATGAGGTGTTTCAAATGAGAATAGTTTCCATGGCAACCTACAAGGTTATGGTATCACATCCTATTCTCATTGCTGTGATAAAATGTAGGACTCCTTCCACGTCCCGGCCAGTACACCGGTGGCATCAGTGCTGGACATCAACAAGCTGTCAGAGACAGAAGGAGGTGATCACAACTCAGGTAAGCTTGACCTTTGGGTCATAGGTCAGCAATGAAGGTCAAATTCTTATACATTTACTTTTATATTCAGCATCAAGGATCTAGTTAGCCTCCACTCACAATGGACAGGTTTGCTTTATTCTGCTCCTACTATGTTGTATGTGACACTGCAATGCACTCAAAATGTGTGATGACAAGTTTGACTTGTATAATTCGCAAACATTATCTGATGAATGAGTAATGTAATCCCACATGATTTACCTGTAGGAGTGGCAGGTTACAGTAATTATTCATGACTGGGAACATGCCTTTTGCTTTCACTGCATGAAATTCACAAGCACTTTTCAATTTTAGAAGATATTTCATGGAAGCAGTAATGTGCTAAACACACAAATCAATGTTATTCAAAAGCTTGTTTTAACCTTTTATGAGTCATTAGGGTGATTGGAACCAAGTTTGATGAATCTATAGTATTTGTCGTCGCGATTAGCCTTTCAGAATATGCTGCTATACTATCCAGTCTTTCCTAGAGTCTCTTCCCTTCAATCTCTGAACTTTGAGCATGTGGAACAACAACATTTCATAATCCACACCCACTTGTGATTTTGTAGCCACAAAGATACATTGACTTACAAAAGAGAGTAAGAATGAAAATTGTATCACTATGTTGAAGGCGGAGGAACTCAGGAGGCAGAATCATAGCATAGATATTCACAAGGTTTATACCACGTCCCTGGTACAGGCCAGCCGAGGCCTTCCGGCAGCCAACGCGGTAGCGGCACTCCCAGCCTGAACGGCAGGACGGAGATCCCTACAGGCGGGGACCACAACAACTCCCCAGCGAACGGCGACATGGAGCTGACCTCCGTGACGGGGGAGAGCGTGGACATGATGGAGGGAAGAGGAGGGGCGGAGGCGGTTGCTGGGGGCAACGACGGCGGGAGCATGGCCATTGTCATCTCGCTGGAGGAGGAGGACGGGACGGTGAAGACTGTGGACTTGGAGGAGGAGGAGAGGAAAGCAACAGGTGGGGAAATCTGCTGGGATGGGGAACAGAAACCTTTCTCTTTTTCAGTACAATTCCTCTCTTACACCACTATCTTTTTTTAGGACATCTCCAGAAAGAATAACCTCTATTCTTCACTGACTATTTCTACTTCTACCACTTTTCCTCCTCTCTTCTAGGTCTCGACAATAACTTCTTTCTCTGGTGGCCCATTGGGAGCACTAAAATCTGAAATTTTGGTGGCCCGAAAAAGCAATCTACGGGCCTGAAATAAAAGAAAACATAGGAATCCATTTTGAATCGTAGTTGCACGATTGCACCATGGAAAGATAATCTTCTTGACAAGCTTGGTGACCTAACTTAATATTCTTGTGGCAAGCTTGTTGGCGTGACTTAAAATCTTCTTGTGGCCCTGGGCCTCTGGGCCACTGCTGTTGTCGAGCCCTGTCTCTTTTCCCCTATCCTTCTTTGCCTTTCCTCTACCAAACAAACTTTTTCAGGTCTACACACTGTTCTTATCAGGACTATCCAGACAGAATACCTCCTTCATTTCTTCCTCTTTTCCTTCCTTTCATGTATCTTTCCTCGTTCTACAGTGTACTTCTTTTCCTTTCTCTCTCTTCTCTTTCTCATTTTCTCGTATCTTTCCAACCTTTTTACTCCTCTTTCTCTACTCAAACAAACCCTTTTCAGGTCTGCACACATGGTGAATTGTAACCTGTACACCTTTAGGATGGAGTCTGTTGGAAAACAGATTTACCTCAGCTTCATTCAGCTTGCCCACTCATTCGTGATGCAGTAGTATTTCTCACTCTTCTCAGCAGTGATTTGTTTGTTGAGAGCCAGAAGGTTACTAGCTACATGATTGATTGATTGATTAAAAGGTCTTTATTCAAATAAAATCTGAGTCGGCGACTAAAAGTCGAATTACACAGATATACAGAGATTATACAGCAAAACAGATGAAATAATAACATAATCATAATACATAAAAAATACATTACATTCAAACATTCTGTATACACAACTAATACATTTTTAACGCTACAGATTGTTATATAAATACCAAAAGAAAAAAAAATGAATGGACATTTTATAAACAGTAGCGGTACACTCCTAATTTTTTTTTTTTCACAGGAAAAAAAGAAAAGGAAGAAACACTCAGGGCTACACAACTCATTGTCGAAAGAATAAGAAAAAAAAAATGTAAGCTCTTCTACAGATACAAAAGGGAGTACAGGAGTTTGCAGTGTGGTTGGAAAGACGCGTCAACAACCTACACTATACATTCCACAAATACTTGCAGTAACATTATTTTGTTGGTGAGGTGATCATCCCCCTCCCCCGTAATGTACACACATTCACTACACACACATACCTAAAGCATTTCTCACTGGCATACTCTCTCTGTCTCTCTCTCTCTCTCTCTCTCACACACACACACACACACATGCACACATACAGTACTGTACATTGATGTGTAGATCGCATATCTGTACAACTCTCACAAACGCGCATGAGCATAAACACAGTGCACATGCTCAATGTACAATACAACGTATGTACACACTCACATTCACGCGCATACATTTAGATACATATACGTACACACAGGGAAAACACACACACACATATTGCAGCTACAAACACACACACACATACATAACTCACACACACACACAAGCACCGTCATGTCCATAAGACCACACCCAACACACGCCCATACAATGTACCTGTGCTAAGTGTACGTTTAAAGACAGGCCCACCTACATGTACATGTATTGTACATTGTGTAAATGTCTAACAACTATCCCAAAAACTACAAAAAATACAATATATCGCCTCATTACCGCTGTAAACAGAAAATCTGCACTCTTTACAGTCGGGTATACCTTAAAATACCGCAGCCTTTTAACAATATAGCATAATTATAATAAAACTAGCAGCACCCGTGGAAATCCACGGGTCTGAGGGGTTTTATTTTTTTTCTCTCATAATACGATTTTGCACATTTTTATTGAAGAAATAAAAAGAAAAGTCTTCTCATTCTTTCGTTAATTGTGCTGTCTTCTAAATGACCACCCTTCCCAGAAATTTTATAATACATTTTTGTAGTATATGCCAGGCGATCCGGTCCATTGGTAGGGATCATTCCCGCCACTACTTGCTTTTATTATAGAACTTGAGTTTCGAGGGGTTATTTGCACCCGTTGAAGTCCAACAGTTGTCTTGTTGCCCCTCACCCCTACCCCCCCCCCCTCACGCACACACACATTTCCACCTCCGCAGGGCAAAAAACAAAAACATTCAGGGAAAAATTACCAAAAACGCAAATGAGATTCCCCGAAAGTTCTGCCCACAGGTTGTTCCCGTTGAAACGGGAAGATATTAACACTATGACTTTGATTACCCCCTGCTCTTGCATCCACGCGGGCACCCGCGGGAATCCACGGCTGGTCTCAAGGCCTCGGTTTGTTTTGTGTTTTTTTGTCATGTTTCTTTTCCCCACGTTATGAGAGAAAAATAAGATATTTTCGTCTTCATAATTTTGCTCCCTCCTTGTTGTTTTTAATCACCAAAACTTGGCTTGATATATCATATCAATGTAGAACTACATCTGCTTCAGATTGTACATTATCATAATTAATATTAGGCCTACAATTATTGCTCCTATTATTGTTATTATTATATCATTATTATCATTATCCTTATCATTATTATTATTATTATTATTATTATCATCATCATCATTGTTATTATTTGGGGAGGGGGAGATCATAGTCATCAGGTTTAATAGGCACCCGTGGGAGTAGGTTCTCACGATCTCGTATTTTTTTTTCTTTAATATTTTTCCCATGTTATGGAAGAAAGAAGAATATATACATCACTGCATTCGTCTTCATTTGCTCCCTCTTTTTTTGTCACCAAAACTTGGTTTGATAGACCATAGAACCACACATTCTATTTCCACTTGCAATTTTAAAAATAGGCGGTCGGCAAAGCGAGGTTTTCCTCTACGTCCGCTCATCTTATGAATATGTATGATTACAGCAGCTCTGCAGTAAACGAATAGGACACAGCTGCGCGTGTAATCTGATATGTAAGGGTACGATCGGCAAATCATTTAGCCGCGTCCTAAACAGTCTGCGTACAATGACACCGGACTTGAGAGCAAACGGCGAGCAAACTAAATGACGTACCTGAGCTGCATATAGTATTCTGCAGTTGTGCAAAATACAATTACATAACCAACGTTCGTTGTTTTCATTTTGGGACGCCAATAATGGCGAACTGTACGTAAATGCCCTTGTAGTCCATGTCACGCACACACACAGATTCGTGAAACCATCGTCAATACATTCAGTACACGTAACAGGCGGAGGCAAAGGTACATCACAGAACTATATACACACAGTGTAGAGTGTGTATAGAGTTCTGCGAGGTACATTGTGTGTGTGCGTGCGCGTCCGCCGGAAGATGTCAGAGATTTCGCTGCACCATCATCTTTAGTATCCCCCAGTGTCTCTGCAAGCTAAAAGATGGAAGATCGAGAAAGCAGGAGGCCAGCGCAGGTCCCGTGAATATTGAAACGCTCGGCTCTTTCGTCACGCACAAAAATGCATTATGCATGTAGCTAATTAATTTTTCTTTTTCGTCCTCGACGTCGACACGGAGTCGGAGAGGGGACGAAACCCACGCCATTCGATGTAGGATACTCTCCTGCGGCCGACGGCACCGGTCGCAACTGCCCGGAGCCGACGGCTCGGGAGGAGATAGAGAAACCAGCAACGCCGAAATAAAACAGGAAATACATAAGGCCGCGACAACAACAACAACTTCGAGTATTATAGTATAGGATTACCCCCCCAAAAAAAATTAACTTAGAGTGCAGTATGGAAAAAGTGGGGTTTCCTAGCATACATAAAATACATAAAAATTTCCTAATCAAATGTATCATTTGTCTTCCCTACCCACCACGCTGCAAACTCCTATACATATAACTATATAAATAAATTTACCAACACATAGACTCTGTACAGCATTAACACCCTTCTGCCTTTCAGAGTATCATTGTTCTGTTTGTAGAAGTTAATGAATGATATCCTTTCCATCGTGAAATTCATTAATCAGTAATCTCAACATAAATTAAAAAAATCTTCTTTGTGAATCAACTTCGACCCTTTCTAATGGTGATACACCAGCTGTCTCTGCCTCAGTCACTTGAATATCATCACATGATTTCTGTAGTGAGATTACCAAAAAGGCAGAACAAGCATTTTTTTATCAGAAAATAAATTTTCAACTGTTTTTAAATGTACATTTTGTACTGTTGACTAGTCTTAATCTAACGTGATCCAACTTTGACAACTCAATACTGAAAGTTTGGCATTTTTTTTCTTTTTGTTTGTTTTTCTGTTGTTGTTCATATGAAGTGTTTGCAATGCTTTTCAACAAGTACTTTGAAAGCATTTTGGGGTTATACAAAATTCATATTCATTGGCAATACTGAAAGTGTGCGACCTGATTTATCACTTGTGCTTAATTTAAAGAATCTGACATTACATTTCTTACTTTCCTTATATTGTTGCCTTTTCTCTCCCGCGTACCATAGAGTCAAGCAGCAATCACAGTGATGCTGATGAAGCAGCAGAAAAGTTTAAGGTGAGCCTTGCATGAGTTGCTTTGGTTATTATGGGTAATGCCAGTCATTGGTTAGTTTATCTAAATTAAAGGGGCTTTTTTATCACCATATTAGCAGCCTTCAATGTTACAATACCGTGTTGCATGGTGCACTAAAGTGCAAAGGTTGTTTGGTTTCACTGAAATCTTCACTGTTGTGAGGAGTTGGCCATTCTTGGTATGAATTGAAAGTGGGAGGGAATAGAATTATATATGTATGTTGTGCTTTCACAAAGATAAAACTTTTTAAGTGCTTTGCTGGAGCCTAAAAAGTTAAGTACAATTGTACCTCAAATAAAATACCTTGCAAGACCTAAAGGACAATGGTTGTTTCTCTCCTATCTTCTTTGACTCCTATTTTGAGTTTATCTTCTGTCTGTATCATATGCTGTCTTTCCATTTTGTCTTCCTCTCTGTATGTATCACTATCTCTCCTTCCACCAATCATCATACGTTTCCCCATCTCGCCTCTTTTTCTCCCTCCTACCAGGAATCCCAGGCCAAGAAGCAGGCCGAGTTGGACCAACTCCTGCAGGAACACCAGCAAATTGTGTCCCAGATTGAGGAGCTAGAGAAGATGAAGGAGGGCGAGGATATGGAGGAGGAGGAGGCGTGATGTTGACCCCCTCCCCTCCCCTCCCCTCTCCTCCCCAAGACCAAGCTACTGGGTGACCACAGGAATCTTCTCCTCTCTATGTCTCTCTCTCAGGACCCTCTTCCAATGTATATATTATTTGTTTATTATTAACCAAAAACATACATTTGCTATCACATACTGACAGTACTTGATCCCATCATATTCATATATTTATTCTGTGGACTAAGTAAATAAAGTTGTTAATACCACAATGATTGTGTTCACAGTGTAGGAGTCACAACTTCTCCAAGTGTTAAATATTGCCATGGGAGTTAACTGCAGGTTGGGTGCTGTGGGAAGCTGTTTGTTTGTTTGTATGTTTTTCGCTCTTGGGTGAAAAGTCGTTCAAAGTTTAGATATTTAATTCCTCAATATGTTCAAGTCCCCCCCCCCCCCCCCCCCCCCCCCCCCCCCCCCCCCCCTTCGTGAATTGATGGTCTGAGAGGCTATGGACTTTTGTTCACTTTAGCTGAGAGCTAGAAAGTGCAGTTGATTTTGTTTGATTGAGAAGCAATCTCTTCTGATCCCAGAGCTGTCAAACCTCCCTGATTCTGCAGGAGACCCCCTTACAAAACTTTGATATCTCTTCATGTATAAACAAGGGATTACTGTAAAACTAACAATTTTTTGCATTAATTTTGATTTCGTGAATATCGCAAGAGCCAAGATTCGCAAAATTAAAATGCATGCAAAAGTTCTTGTCTACACTATATGCATTGAATGCCAGTGGCAATTTGCGAAAATTTCATACCGCAAAAATTTCTTGCTTTACAATTTGAAAAATCTCCCCGATTTGGGAATAATGTTTGCCCTGTTGAGATGCATGCACCTCACAGATATCTCCCTGAATGTTCTTTGGAATCTCCCTGATTTTGTTGGGTGAATATTGGCAGCTCTGTAATCCATGTTAGAAAATGCTTCTGAATACAGTCTTTAGAATAAAGACATTAGGTCAGTGCACTAGCCTATTTGTTTACATGTATAATTTGTGCATATACATATGTATTCATGTATGCATACACTGTATGTACAGAACAATGATGCTTGTTCTACAAAGAGGGTATCAGGGTTTAGTGAAAAAGTACTGTGTACTTTTTGTGTGAGTATGATACTGTGGAACCATCTTATAACAAGGCCAGATATAGCGAAATACCTAATATAACGATGTACCTATTTTGCATGTCCCATTCCTTTTATATTCTTTTGTGTTTACCCCTGATATAACAAGATACCTGATATAGCTAGGAATTTTCAGTGATCCCAAGCAGTTTGTTATAACAAGGTTCCCATGTACCCAGTATTGGCAGATTTGGACTTGTGGGACAATTCACAAATGGTTTAATTCACATTTGAGAACCTCAGACAGGATGAAAAATAAGTAGAATCCTATTTTTCAGAAACAAAATTATGTAATATCTACCTGAAAAATTATGTATATTGCATACATTATTGGAAACAATATTGTTATTGTGTTGTCACTGTAGTGCATACCAGTCGTATTGCAAAGCCAAAACCTAAAAACTGAAACTTACTCAAATGTTACACTTATGCATAAGTAAGAGAGCAACATATAATTTGCATACTTTGGCAGTTCTATCTGTCAATCAATGTGTTATTTTTATTTTTATCTCCAACATCAAAACTGAAATAGCTAAGACCGTCCTAAGTTTTATATTACCCTTGTATATCAGATTACAGAGTATATCATGTCAAATCACTATCCCATATAAATAGAACATTTGATTGTAAATCAAAGCCATGTGTAGTGTGCTCAAAACCTTTGGTGTTCTTTCACAAACACTAAAGGGATGTCAGTAGATATATATATAATTAATATACGTATATCTTGTTTTTGGATGATATACTAATGCTTGTGATGAAAAAAAAAATTTGTTTTGGTAGTATTGATTTGTTGTTTGATTTTGATGATTATCAAATAATGTGTGCTGGAAATTTTGGTTTCTCATTTCTCAAGCTGTCGTGATGAAATCATAATTGTGGTGTATTTCTGCTGGATGATAGTTTTCAATCGATTTCAACACTATGACATCGTGTGATGTCACTTCATATATGTTTGCGGAGAAAGGAGAATAAGGTGTTCAATTTTGTATCCTGTGAGGGATCTCGTCTTAAGGAGTGTAATGTGAAATAGAGTTTGTGCTACTAACGGTCTGACGTGAATCTGACAACTCTTAGCTGTATAGGGTTTGACAATTGACAAGATTTCCTTATACTAACAGGTTTATACTTTGATAGGAAATATGTACAACGGATAAAAATTGTGCACAGTTCATTAAATGTGTACAAGAGATAAAGAGATATAATTTGAAACTTGTTTGATAATAGAGTCTACACCGTGATGTAAATATGTGTAAATTTTGTCAGTGCTTTATCTCAGGAACTTTAGGAGCATGTAGCAACCACTGAAATTTGGCACGAGAAAGAGAACTTACCTGTATGAAGAAAAACAAAGAGGTCTTTTATATCACTACTGACATCACTATCATGTTGCGTATAATTTAGCAAAAAAAAAAAATTTAAAAGAGTGTTGGCATGTCAGGGTGATGGGAATATGGTCATTTGTTTTTGTTTTTTCTTTTCTCTTTCATTATTTGATAATTCTCGTTTCAGTGTTTTTATGAACTGACAATATCATTTTGCAAATTTAATTGGACATATGACCCTAATTGGACACACGGGTTGCTCACAGAGTCACCATTAGTGTGCGGTTGGCAGCCTTCGTTTGTCTGAATGCATTTGATTGTCTTCCATTAGCTTCCTTGTGTGGATCCTAGATGTGAATTCAGTGAATGGAGGGTTGTTTGATCCCTCTCTATAGAACTGTGCAACAACAGCCGTATGTTGGTCAGTAAATGTGCATTTGGGGAGCCATTGGATTACCTGTGAGTCGCAGTCACAGTTACACCCAGCTAGCAAACCTTATTTCATTTTCAGATTAACAGACCTTCAGAATAACAAATCTTGGGAATGCCACAAATGTTTGGATCGGTCAACATCGAGGTATACAGAATTTGTGTGTTTTCAGAATATTAAACCTTATTTCATTTTCGATGTAATGAACCTTACTAATATCGATCATCACCTGTTGGGGAGGTACCAGAAAATATTGCCCAAACTGAAAGCATATTGCCCGAGTCGAAGACGAGGGCAATATGTTTTCAGTGCGGGCAATATTTATGTGGTACCTCCCGAAAGAAAGGCCAGTCAATATCATAATTATTACCTATCCCCCTAGGTAAATTAAGAAAATATGTAAATACGGCTATACACTATATATGATACAGATCAAGCCACATTTGACTACCTGTAGACCATCAACATGTTGAATAATTGCAGAATTGTTCATCAGTGTATATCATTCAACTCCAACTTCAAAGATACATGTAGTTGTAACAGGCAAACTTCAAACTTCTGAAAGTTCTTACACTTTATTTTTACTTCTCTGTCTAAAGTTTGAGAGTTGTAAAACTGATGGTCACTGTGCAATTACTGATCACAAATGGACTAGTCATTGCCTAGTGCTTCTGTAAGTGGTCGACCTTGTATGAGTTGATTTATCAGCGTTCTTCTGCGGTGCGTGTAACTGACACCCTGGACGTCCTGGAATGTTTTCTTTTCTTGGTCGATCGGAATGTAACTACGTTTAGAGCAGGCAGGTGGGGAGAGAGATTTCACTCTTTCTCCTCCCACCTCCCCAAACCGGAAGATTGCACTGTTTGCTCATACTATTATTGTTACGCAGCGACGTGGCGAAAAGCATATTGACTGCTGACCTTTAACCCTGCAAAATAACAACTCCTGACCTTTAACCCTGCAAAATAACAACCGGAATTGCCTCGCAAAACTCCCTTGTATAGGTAATAATAAACCTTATTTCATTTTCGATGTAATGAACCTTACTAATATCGATCATCACCTGTTGGATTTTCAAGATGTCATAGACTTTACACATTATAAACCAGGTTGCCATGTGCAGTGGGTTAAATTACATCACACTGATTGCATTTTCCAGATAGCATCTATGTCACGTGTGCTAGCAAAACAGGATATGTAATAACACCGTTCATGGAAGTACATGCGCGAGTGTGTCAGCAGTGTGCAGGGGGGCGACAATCTGACAATTGGAATTATTTCATGTATGACTTGGGGGGTGGGGTTGTTTTCTTGAATCAGCAGGCCCTGTAAAACTAATCATGGTATGCATAGTTATTGCTCTGGTAACGATGAAAACTCAGGCAAACTTTTTGCTTGTTTTTTGTTTTTTTTAAGATCTCAAACCTTCTCTCCCTTTGTATTGGGTCAGTGTTACCCCTTCCCACCTCTGCCCTGAATATTCGTACCAATAATACATGTATGTTGTTTTGTCTTGTGGTTTTTGTTTTTAAAGCATGGAACTAATTTATTTCAAGATTACATTGTCACACATTGCGATATGGTTCCCAAAAGAGTATGACGTTCAACCCACAAAGAGGCAATATGAATAACTTATTCATATTGCCTCTTTGTGGGTTGAACATTGAATGTCATGACTGCCAAACTCATAGACATACATCTAGCGTTTAAATATGACACATTCGCCATACGACATTGCATGGATCTAGCCTTATTTGATGTAATTTGTAATACCGAACATGGACATACGTGTGTTGTTTTTGTTTTTGTCCTTTTTTTTTAGCAACTACATTTATCATACTCGAACAATCTCTACGTGGACATTGTGTGGTCTTTGTTTATCCTGGTATCAGGATGTGCAAATGGTGAATAAATATCTTTCTTTCTTTTTTTTCCTACCAAGGAGAAAAGCTAATGGTCTCTGATGTGTTTATTTTTCTGTGCAGATTCCTTATTCGGGTGATGATATCAGTTGATCTATATTACAGTACTGCACTGTGTTACGTGTCTGATGTAATCAGAGCTGTAACACAACTTCGGTAATGGTACGCCTTGTTTTGACAACTAATTTACTTTAGTTTTGATTGATAATGTAAAATAGATATCACTGGTCTGCATTGTGTGTGCTGCTACAAAAAGTAAATAAAAGGAAAAAATAGAGACGTGGATATTCATGTAAAACGTAACCAAAACTGATACTGATATATGGGTCAGTCCATCAGACTGGGACAATTAACAAATTGCATAATGTCCATGTAACGGAGGAATCAACTTTTTCATTTCACAATGGAGATCATTTCAAATGTGGTTCAGTTTTGCTGTGTCAACAAGAACTCTGCCCCCTGCTGCATGTTTGAATCAGAAATCTTTCATGAATTTGCTGCACCTTAAATTGATTTGCATACTTTCGTTATTTATGGACATCACATATATGAAACATTGGTAATAAATTCTCCAGTCTGAAGTTGCAATACCCATGATGCTTGAGCAGTAAAACTTGGTGGGATACCGTTTTTCTTTCTGAAGTCATTACTGGCAGATATTTGCTTGATTTTAATGAGGTCTGGAATTTTTTTTTTTAGTTCGACAAAGTATGTCACAAATGTTGACCCAACCCCATGTACTGACCCATATGTTTGATGTGAATACAAATGCTTGCTCTTAATTGTGTTTGTCTATAACATTGCAGTAGTATACAAATAATGACTGCTATGAGGGGCACAGTTAAAATTATGGGCCCAAGATGATGTGAAAACCATAACTATGCCCGAAGCGAAGTTGAGGGCATAGTTATGGTTTTCACATCACCGAGGGCCTACATAATCTTAACTGTGCCCCGAATATCAAGCTGTCATTATTTGTTTTATATACCCAAAATATAGATTCCGAAATATAGATACCGAAAATATAGATTCTAGTCTCTTTTTAAGCACTCGTAATCAACGCTGATCAACAGCGCGGCAGTCGTATCTTTGGTGAGTACACATGAGTGATCTATGTGTACGGGGTTGCGGCTGTCTCCAAACCTATTTACAGGGCACAGTTGATTCTATGCCCCGGGCACAGTAAATCATGACGTCATTTTGATCAAAAATGGGCACAGCTATTTTCATGACTCCACTTTTAACCAATCAGATGAGAGGAATCTATATATGAGGTATATAAGGAGTTATAGTTCATTTTACTATTGATATTCAACTTGTAATTAAATTGCTAAATCTAAATGAAACATACACTCAGTAGCACTGCTTTGAAAGACAGAGCTAGCATGTTATTGACATGCTTATGTTGTGTCTTCTTCTTCATAAGTTTAAAGATAATAGATACCCGACTTCTTGTCATTTCAAAGATGATAAATTTTTGAGCTTGTTTATGTGTGGTTCTCAAACTAATACAACTGTATTAGGCCCTTTTTCTTATAAACAGAAATATTCATTGTGAATTAAGCAGTCACACAGAAGTTCAAGTAACACTGGCAGAAGTTGCAGAAGTAGAAGTAGCAGCAGCAGCAACAACAACAACAGCAGTAGTAGTAGTAGTAGTAGTGCAATGTATAGTAGTAATATTTGTAGAGGTGGTAGAACAGATATTGCAAGGTGTAGTGTTTTCTTTCTCTTTTTAAGATGCAGACCTCTTCTAACACACGTGATTCTTTACCACATAGCGTCTGATTTTAGTAACACGGTCACCCAAATTGGTCCTTATCACCTGAAAACAAGCTAACACAAAACCAAACAGAATATCTGGACGAAGACCCCAAATACACTGAGACGTACAGCTAACAAATAAGGTGTAAACTGAGCAACTGCTGCTTACGAACTTTTCGTGCACTCTGCCTTTTCCCCTCACATGCAAAGGAGGTGGCGCTATTTTATTCGGGATAGGATCCGCAAAGTTAATCCTCTTACAGGTGATAATGATGACCACTACTTCACACATTCCTTTTACACCTGGCGACGTAATGACCTCTTTGGACATTCTCCCACGGTATCATTCGTGGAAAATGTGAATCACACGATATGAGTACAGAGTTATAGAACGCAGGTCTTTTTGTATTTCTGATACCCAAATATACACGTGAATTGACGGAATGCAGCAATGTTTGTAGAACACATTAGTGGAGGAAAATCGGACCCATTTTTCCTCTTTCTTTTTACGTTTTAGTGCTGTCATCCCTTTCTTGGAAGACTACAACAGTTTGAGACTTGAGGGTAGGACTGTGATATGCATAAGATGTAAAGAGAATTCCACAAAAATCTATTCTTTTGCAAGAACCCATTCCATCGACTTGCAACACAATGACATAAGGATGTTTGTAGGGCAATGTCGATCAGTTGCAATCATCCCCCTCCTTTCTAGAGGAGGTGGAAGGTCAAATGCTCTTTCATACGCTAGAAAATGACAAATATGTTGAATTCTCTGTATATTTTCTTTATGTCATTGTCCTGCTGTAACGTCACGAATTGTTGTAGTCTTCGCATCCAGCAATGGCGGCACCCAAACTGGAGTTCCTAACTTCTGCACGGAATGTCCGGTTTTCCTGAAATTTCACTGATGTATTCTTCTAACATCCTTAATTTCCTTAATTGCATTCACTCATTCCAGATAGATATTTCGGTTTCATTCTCCTTTGGTGTCTGTACTGTTGTTTTCTTTTCTGTGACGTTCTTATCAAAACTGATAACTCTGTCAAGTGCATGCGCGTCGTCAGAAACAAGGCAGTGTCCGTTCGTCCTATACTTCTGGTATTTCTGAACTATGGAACGGCAAGCGAAAAATTGATTTCATCAAGCGGACGTTCATGATCCTTGCATGATATTATTTATTCAACTCATACTTTTATCATTACTCACTGCTGATTATTACTGTTTACAAATTGAAACGAGTTCATTCTATCTCGGTCTTTGGATCCTTGCCAACATGCGTGTGACGAAATCTCGCGCAAGCGCAAGTTATATTCTTCGTTGAACTTGTGTTTTTGGCATTCGCATGAAAACAAACTTTAAACATCAGGTATTCAAACCTTCTCGAATCGAGAGAATCAACATTTAAGCTGTCAGATGCACGTTATTTCATCACTGTAGGTCGCTAACAGTTGCAATTATTACATAACAAGCATGAAGAGAGAAACATAATGGCGACTGTGCAATGTTCTATGTTTAATGAAAGGTTTTTGAATAATAATGACAATCAATTGCCGATAACATCAGTAAAATTTTATACATGTATTAGAAGTCGTGCCAATGAGGTTTACTTGTGTGTGTAAACTACATGTGTATGTCCGAGTGCACATATTATGTTTGTATATGTAATTGTATAAGCCGTAGTATATGTGGGATACTTACTTCTGTGTACCTTTATTAGTTGCATGACGACACCAGGCCAAATTATATAGGATATGTTTGTGTATATATGTGCGTGCAACTTGTTATGGTTAGTGGATATAATATCCCACAGAAGGAAAATGTGTGCAGGAGGATGTGCACGTATGTGAGTGTCTAAATGTAAACACCCATGCAATTCATGACGTAATAACCTCAATGAATTTACATGAAAACCTATTTGATTGTGAATGATGTTACTGTTTCACGAAAACAATTAGCATGACTTTAAAAGCTTGCATAACATTCTCTTGCTGTCTCATGTTAAAGAAAGTGTTGTTGTTTTTCATTTTGTTGTATTTAGTCAACATGAACAAGACATCTTGATTTGAAGGAATGTATACAATAAATCTAGATATGATAAATCTGACATCATCCAGTCACTTATGAGAAAATCAATAAACATCAGTCATAAATAAGTAGATAAACACTCTGATCACTGATACCGATTGGTTTCCAATAATGATGATGATCATAATCAAGTCTAAACCTTTCGTTTTAATGAATCCTTTAGAGCGCAGGTCCTACTATTAGTCACAGAAACACCGAACATAGGTAAATCTTTGTAGAGATTACGTAAAGTAACGAAACGAATAATGATCTTTCAGTTGAAAACAAAGACTGGTCTTATGTGTTATTAATGATTTTTTTTAACTTATTGTTATCATCATAAACTGTCTTGCGTTGACGCTAAGAGAATCAATGAATGTATGTAAGCAAGCAACCAGGGACAGACGAGCGAGCCTACGGTATAGACATATAGAGGATAGACACCGAAAGAGTGCCATGCCTTGAGGCACAACAGGTGTCACTAGGGAGTAGATCGAACCACGAACCTCGTGGTTGATATGGCCCTGTCTTTTATCCACTGAGCCACAACAGCTGAGCAGTGGTAGATCGCGCGGGGGGGGGGGGGGGGGGTTGTTTAGGGGATTTTAAACCCCCTTCGGCTTTTTGATTTGTTTTGTTTTGTTTTGTTTTGTTTTGTTTGTTTGTTTGTTTGCTTGCTTGTTTGTCAGCGGATTTGGGGAGAGTAGTGCCGGCAAAAAGTGTGAAAACCTTTTTTCTATCTTTCGTTTTTGTCAGCCGATTTTGGGAGAGAAGTAGTAGCAAAGAATGTGTAGAGACTTTTTTCTTTTGTCATTTGTTGTCAATTTTGTCTGTTTTTTGGTTTTTTGCTTGGTTATTTTATTTAATTTTATTTTTTTTTTTTGCTTGTCAGCCAATCTTGGGAGAGAAGTGGCAGCAAAGAATTTGAAAACTTCGTTTTGTATTTTTTTGGTTTGTTTTGTTTGTTGTTGTTTTTTTTTCATGACCCATCGTCATTGGGCCCCTCCCCCTCCCCCCTTAGCAAAAAGATAGATCCGCCCTTGCCGAGTGGATAAATTTTAGTTGAACATGGTTGCCAAAGCTGCATCCTTATATCAATGTTCATCATATCATTAATCAGTCTAAATAGCAAACATCATTTTCCTTTTAAGTATTGATTAGACTTTGATGATCCTTGAGGTAATTAACAAAGCTGTATAATGAGTGTAATGTATCACACAGTGCATCAATGTCGCAACCCCCAAGAAGGTTGATCTGAATTGTTATCTCATCAAACCGTTCGTGGTGTCCCCTCACATTCATGGTCGAATGCATTTGTAAGATATCAGAAGCTAGAGCGCTATCGATAAGTCAGATAACGTTATGCGTCGTGTGTATATTGCACAGTAAGGAGCTCGTATTGATTTTGTGCATTGTTTTCACTGCCAAATCCCCCAACAGTAGCTGGCTGAACTTTGATTAGCAAAAGGCACTCCAAGTGTTGCCCCACTAACCTTATGTGGACTCTTTAAGACTTGATTTTTTACCTCTAAATCATCGATCACATCTTTGCACTTCAAAATGTTACTCTGAGAAGCAAACACTACAACTGTTATTGACTCCAAATATACGTGATTTTTTTTTTTTGCTTGTTTCGTCTTCAAGTTTAACTCACCACCAAATAGGGCTACAACGGATGCCAAGGCTTATGTATTATGATTTAACATCTCTCAGACACTTCTGAATTGTTCTGAAGTTGGTGAGGTCTGGCTGTACTCGTGTATTGGTCGCGAGCAAAAGACCAATATGTAGTATATCTACACCGATTGTCGACCATTAGCTTTATGAGGCACAAAGTAATATCATTATGCCGAGGACCACTATTTGAAAAAGCGTCATGATGAGACGAAAATATCAGCAATTCAACAAGAATAATGACAATAATTCTTGCGATGAATCATTGGGGGAATGATAACCGCCTTTAACCCCCTCCCTTATACTTAGTAACTGATTTCAATTCTGGAACAATCAGCTGTAAATTACGTCATATTATCCCATATCTGAATATATCTCAAAAAAAGTAAATCTAGTAAAGATTTGTGTGCTAACACGTGGAATTCTAGCGAGGCGATTGAGATATTCATCACTTCAGCTAATTTTGCCTAATACCGCACTGCGCCGAGAAAATGTGAAAATCCATGAACTTCTCATGTATGAGCCCAATTCGAATAAAACTTCCTTCACATTATTCTGCTTATAAATCAATGATTTGCAAGTTGAAGCTGAAATGGAATCTATGTATAATATCATTACCATATTGGTGTAGTCGATTTTGAAAACTTTGAACGTGTTTATCTAATTGTTTGATCAGAGGAACCCGTACTCAGTACTATGTACAATATAGACGGGCCTCCAAATTCCTTGGCTTATAAATAGTTTTTGCACGAAAAGCTCATCACTTTGAACCTCGTTAATACAATTATCATAATGCTGAAGCCGTGGATGACGCAGGGTCGGCCCTTTTTTTTAAGTTTTAGATAAGCACTGAATTATTGTCCCATATGAACATTCTGAAACATACTAGTGACGAAAATTGATGAGAATTAACTACTGATGCTGATTAATTGACTTGCTGCTTTAGACTCGTTTGTTCCAGACGTTTTGGCAAAACCTGTACGGAGTGAAGGACCGGTTATGTCTGGTATATCGTTTGTCTAACACACTTTAAATCACATTATATACCCTTTAAACTTGAAGAGCTTTAATTGTTAAGGTAGCAGCTTTTGGCAGTGTGTTTGCTCTGCTCTCGAGATGAATTCCTCGCGAATTAAGCTATCAGATTGAGGTTTCAAGGGTCAGTTATCTTTTCTCATGAAATCTTATCTCTTTATGGCCAATGATTAACCATTTGGGGGCTAAAGTTGTTGAAAGACTATGACAACTACTGGCTATTGAGCGTGGAGAACTGTACTATATAGTAAGTATACGCGGAAACTAGACCCCAAGTTAAATGGCTGATATGAAAAAGTCTGCGCATCTTCAAGTATTTGACGACAGCATTTCGAAGAGCGTGTATGTACTTATACGAGAACGATGTGCAAAGTTGCAGACAGTCTTTGTTTTTCCCCTTGTCAGTTCTGTTTGGATATGGTCCCTTATTCTGAGAGACACCTCAACATTTATCAGTGAAAATTTGTCAGCTGTGAGGCATGTTCATTGCGATAGTCAGTTATTTCATTCCACGTTCCTCGGACTAATTAAAGAATTTTCATCATTTACGGAAGAATAGAAGCTACTTTCCACCACTGTAACTATGAAAAACTACAGGCACATTTCTTTAAAATAAACCAAATTGTGAAAGTCAGTCAGATAGTCAATCAAACAATCTGCTAGTTAATCAATCACTCTCAAGAGAGCCACTATTGCGCAATCTTTATTGAATTTCCAGTTGTGATAGAATCGTTTCACGTAAAAAATCTCCGAAACATATAGCACCGTTAACAAAAAAGGTCCAGTAAAATATGACTATTCAAAGCATTACTTCGCCGCTCATGCGCGATCATTGCACTCCAGTGACGTCAAAGTAACCAAATACAGTAGTTGTGAACATATCTATCTATGATTAAACTCATTTTGAGTAATGATGATCGTATATCAAAGTTAACAATAGGACCCATGCAGATAAATATGATGGCATAATTTTCATTTTAATGAAAGAGAGTATTCAGAGAGGTGAAGCCTTTTTTTCTTCTTCTTTTTTTGTGCTTTTTTTCCGCCAATATCAATGACGCCCTCTGTAACTATCATAATTTCAATTGCAGGAATAAACATGATCCTCAATATCATCGACATTCAAAAGATATATCTTTCACCTGTTCTTATCCATTTGTATTCTGTCTTTGTAATGATATTAGGATAATGCTTCCGAGTTACATTTATATATAACGAAATCATGTGTTAAACTTTGTACAACAAAGAATGATATTGGAAGAACGTGACAGAAATTGCACATTGCATTTATCAAATACAAATTAAGGCTACGATTACAGAACTAAGAAATTTTCGATAAGATTTAGGATACAAAACTTTATGGTCAAGAGGCATTATTAGGACAATGATAAACTTACAAAGTACTTTATGAACAATTGCCGAATACAACTGCCGAATACCATTGTCATGAATCAGAACGCAGCGGACATTAGATTTGAACATCAGAATCATTTGTTGTTGTTTTAAGCAAGGATATAGGTTGAAACAAGTCAAATTTAAAAGACGAATTTAGTGTGAAATGTGCGTAACACTTTTTTTGCTGTTTAGGTATCACTGACTTAGTTGTAATGGTAACTACATTTGTATATGGTCCAAAGACTGGTTATGCCATGGTTATGAAGTATATCAGCTTCACGTAATAAGGCACCGCAATGATGATTTGATCTGTAATATGCAGTGCATTTTTCTAATCAATGTCAGTGAGGGGATCTTGTTGCGAGGCAACAAATTAAAAGTGATTTTGACGTGAAAGTTATATCAGATGTACAACAAATCACTTGATATAAACGCTTCAAGATGTATACGACCAGTGGTTGAAATCTTTCAAAGTGCGTGAAGCATGCAGAGAATTATTTGTGCGTCAGTGTATTTGAAATACGTGTATATCATTATTTAATTGCTGGCATAACTCGACCTCACACAATTTCATGCAGCACACGCTGCATCAGTTTCATAGACGTGGCCAGAAAATAGTTTGAAGTTAAATCAACTTCATTTCACCTTCTTTTGCATCTTTTCTCATCTGATGTCTGGGTGTTACGTCCATTTTGTGGTTCATCAAGTATCAAGAAAAGAGTAAAGTAAATATCATGAAATTTCTTTAAAAAGAGGCAGAAATATTCCTTTTGCCTCCTTGGGGTCTGCATTATTATTTTTGTTTGATATTTTTAAGTAGGCAGTACATTGTACTGTCTAGAATGTGTATCACACAATTCAAGCGCATTGCGGGTGATATTAACAGGATAACATAAATGGGCGAATTTCCAGGGCAAATACAGACAACCTCGTGTAATGTCCTGCACGAACCAGTGATAACTGGGCGGCGTCCTTGCATTACGACTTCCAATGCCACATCCAGGGTAAAATACGAAACTGGCAAATAAGAGAGAAATGTATCATCCTCAACATCATGTCAAATTCACCACAAAATCCAGCCAGTCTTGTTGGTGGCTTGTAAGCCTGTGCGATCCTGATGCACTGGGGAAAAAAAAAGGTCTCACGAGTCAAGATCAACCGAAGACTCTGATGTCGTACGGGACTCGCCTTTCATGTTCGAATAGACAGAGAGAAAATAAACGATCTTCCTGTGACGTCAGATGTGGCTAGACAATGGTTTCCTTGCCAACCTTTTGTGTGGTGATGAAGGGTTCAGCCTCCTCGTACGAGGGTGGTATCTCAGACAAAGGATCGGACGTGGGGAAGTGACCGTTGGTCTTGGCCTTGGCACTACCGTTCCTCACAGTCGGCTCGAACTCGTAGCGGTCGTACCTGTAAGGAAAAGATCGTAATACAGACGTGACAATAAGATTGTAGATTAAGTCGATGCTGTAATGAACCAGGGTGCTGGGAGGGAAACTATCTAGTATCCCCCACATCCCTGTGTAAACATCATATCACTGCACATCATCACAACATTTTTTCCGTTCTCAAATCAATAATGGCTCTTTTCGTCGAAGGGTATTAAAAAAAAAATCAAAATGTGCCCACGGAACGAAGTAACTGTCTGTCAACAACTTTCTTTGAGTCTTAATTGTGCTTGCCCTCTAAATGCTGTCCACACACACACATATACATTCTCATCTTTTATTTCTCTCTATATCTCTATATTTCTTTTTCTCTCTTAAAAAGCCTCGCGTGGTCTCGTGTTCTTACTGCCTCCTTGATGACTGAAATATGAAATAATGACGTACGGTGGAAAGAAAATGCGTCTGTCGAAGAAGTTTTCGACTTTTGTTATGTGTGTAACTGTGCAGCTTTTGCAATCACCATTACAAGCAATAAAGTAGGTCTGACTTGGTAGTTCCAACGATTGATTATTAGTTCCAATATCGGTACCATAAACCTATGGTTATGATTATCGCTATCGTCACAGCGCTAAATATTAGCGAACTTAGCTGTCTCGAGCACGTATACAGAACATCATTTTTGGCCTAATTGGCGTCGTCGTAGCGTTCGCTTCGCTGATCTAAAGGCCCCGTCACACTACAGCGAATGACCAACGAATGCCCAACGTATGTCCAATAAATTTGAAAATTTGAAGATATGTTAACATCCATTGGTAATACTAGAATAGTTCGTAACATGCTTGGCGTTCTTTGTATTCATTAGCTATTCGTCGGGATTCGCAGAGATACGCTGGAGCCGATTTTATTTTTTAAACATGTCCAAAATCTCCAGCGTATCTCTGCGAATCCCTATGAATAGCTAATGAATTCAAAGAACGTCAGACATGCAAACTGTCTTCACATTTTCGAATTCGTTGGGCTTTCGCTTGGCATTCGTTGGGCATTCGCTGTAGTGTGACGGGGCCTTAAAAGTCGCCATTGTCTCAGTGCGACACTAAACCATGTGCTGTACAGAAGTATAGTAATCCACTCTCACCTGTCGTCCAGTTCCCTAATCTCTTCCGCCTTCTTCTTCCTCTCAGCCCGCCTCCGCCTGTTGGTGGGCACGGCGGCGCAGATCATGATGAGGCCGATGGTGATGGAGGAGATGGCGACGAAGATGGGCATGCGAGCCATCAGGTCGGCCTCGGGCTGCGGGTAGGAGAGCTTGATCATAGACACGGCGATCAGGTTGTTCTGTACCCCAGTCTCCACCATGATGGTGAGGGCGGACTCCATGGGGAACCGAGCTATGAACCTGTCGTTTGGAGGAGGTACGGGGCGGGAAGAAACAACGTGAGATGACCCCCTGTCTTTTGTACATATGCATTAGCTCTCAGTGTCTACACAACTGTTTTATTGCTTAACGTTCTAATTCTGTCTTTAATTTCAATTGCTGGTGATATCCTGTTTTTCAAAATCGAGAAGACAAAAGTTAAGGCCTAATCTATATCACCAAGCCGCGACTTGTGAGAGACGTATGAGTCATTGCTTTTGGCGTTAATGCACAGACAGGATATACGAAATCATATTTTTACAACAAATGAATTTGATACGTCCAGATGGAAGAAAGAAGATGGGCATTCAATTATAAATATCATGAATGTTCTCTCCGTTGGATTGTCTAACCAAATGCATTTACTTAGAGGAGGAATTGTTCGATAAAATGATGTAACTTCGGGCAGCAAACAAAGTTGCATGTCGTTCATAGAAACAGAGACATGGATAGCACATCAAAATATGTACATAGAGATTCTTGGTATGATTGTGTTGTCTGAAATGAATGGATAAAAAATCTCAAGATGTGCATCATTTCATTGCTAAGATAACTTTTACATAATGATTCTATCATCACTAAATGTATGTTTATACATCGACCATTGATTGTTTTCCTGACCGTTGTCGGATGATTACGAAAATAATATGGAATGTTACCGGTATTTCGAAGGTCCGTTAAAATGAGCTAAGGTTTGTTATTCAGAAGGTTAAATATTTCGAAACACGTAAATTCCGTATACCTAGATTTTCGTTAATCCGAAAATGAAAAATGGTTCGTTGGTCCGAAAGTCCAAACATTTGTGGCGTTATTCCAAAGGTTTGTTATTCCGAGGGTTCGTACTTCCGAAAATGAAATAAGATTCATTATTATTTCAAAAAAGTTCCTTATTCTTACTGTTCGTTAATGCTCAAATGAAAAGAAAGTGAATACTAATGACCCTTCGGAATTAAGAATCTCATTTCATTTTCGGATTAACGAACCTTCGGAATAACGAACTTTACCCGAAAATATATTGCTCACGTACTTGGACACCATGAAACCAGTGATGAATCCACACGAGGGGAGAAGGAATGCTCCCAGCAGTACGTTCCATTCTGACTTGAAGATGTACAAGTTGGAATAGATTCCAATGATTAGCGTGGCTGACACCATGGAGAGGGAGAGAACGTTGAGGGATTTGATGGCAATGTTCGCCACTTTTGGCAGTTTGTAGTGAACGAGCATTCCTAGTAAGACTGGAACAGTCAACATCATGATCTGAATCATGATGTTAGCGAAAGGAATGTTCACGCCTCCACCACCGCTACCGGAGAGGAAGTGGCGAGCATATATGAGCATGTTGATGGGTAACATAGCAACGGCCAGGCAAGTGGATGTGAACGTCATGGTTACGCTGAGAATGAGATCGGCGTCGAGGAGGAGCGTGATCATGTTGCTCACGCCGCCACCCGGGCAGGAACCGACGGTGACGAGACCGACGGCGGTGATGCCGCCCAGCTTGAGGATCTTGGAGATACAGAAGGCGTAGAAAGGCTGGCAGATGAACTGGCACACGGGGCCGACGAGAATCTGCAGCGGCTTCTTGAGCTTGTCCCTGATCACGATGAAGTCCATCTTGCAGCCCATACCGGCGGTGGTGATGAGAATAAGTGGGAGCAGAATGTAATCGAATATGGCGTCGATGACGCGAGGAACTCGTCTCGTCTTGATGACGTACCTCGTTGGTTCCTCAAAGACCTCGTTGCCTTTCAGGTCCGTGACGCGAACGATCATTCCGCTAACACCAAGCTGAACACCTTTGAGTGTGACGACAAGCGTGCCATTATGGGTAGGGTCATTAGGGTCGAAGATGACGGTGTGGTTACTGTGAATTTTGAAAACCTTTTCGCTCTCGCTCTCGAATTTCATAATGACCGGTGCCAATAGATTAGTAAAATTGAAATGAACTTCGTCGGTGTGTCCCTCAAAGAGTATGGTGACCTCGTCAAAGGCGTTCATCGTAATATTTTCACCCAGGGGTTGATTCATGATGTCAAACGCACCTACGTCGGGTTGGAATACGTTTGTGACATTGGTCGACATCGTTGGTGTTGTCGACAACTTTTTCTTGTTCTTTTTGCCCTTTTTGTTCTTCTTGTCCTTATTCTTGTTTTTGTTCTTCTTTTTCGGCTTCTTAGTCGTGGTCGTCTGCTCGGGATTAACGGGCATGACGGCGGTTGTCGTCGTCGACACACCGGCCTCGGCCTCGGCCTGTCGCTTGACCATTGCTCGGATGTCCATGAGCCAAGATGGACTCTCGGGCTGCGACAGCGATTGCTCGTTGATTTTTGACCACGCCCCATGCGAGTATGCCGATGACACCATGACTGCGAGGCAGAACATGCCGAGAAGCAGTGGTAAGGTTGACGTGCGTATCCGAGTCATCTTTACGGTGTGGTGATGGTTTACGCAGGCAGAGGTTCAGTGGAGCTCCTACACACCTGCAGAAGTAATAATATGTGGAAATGAAAGGTACTGGATAAACTTCAGTATACAACATGATGTAAATCATACTGCTTTCTCACAGTATGAGCTAAAAAAAGACCCACAAACGAAAAAGTAACTGAAACTGTCCTTTTCCTAGATGTTAAGACTCAGATTTATTTTACCCTTTCTCCTGAGAGATCTCTTTATTTGTGCCTCCGTGATCGTATCATTGCATATTACTTTCTTAAATATGATTCATTAGATCCACAACTTCATGTAAATTGGATCAGTAATTAAATTTTCAACATTTTGCCGTGGGATACCCCGGGTCTCACCTCCAACACGTTTCAATAGGTGTGCAATGGGAACATACACAGGGTTTTGCATATTTTTCAGTTGACCATCCAGCCTCTAAAGCAAAATTACAAGATATCTTCGTCATTTTCATCCTTTTTTGACATCATTACGCTTTGGAATGTATTCATTGCATTCGTCATGTCGTGAGAATAGTTACCCAAGATATCATCGGACAGCAATTACACTTATACGGGAAATCAATGCAGGTTCATGCAGTCTTGTTAAGATCCAGTTCAACATACAACATTACCAGGATTTCTTTTTACATTTTTACATAAACACAGTGTAGAAATAGAACTGCTTGTGTTGCTGATTTGGTTAAGCAAGAATCACAAATTTACGACATCACCTCGCCGATATACTCTCTCTTCTATGCGAAATTTAATAGCGTTTTATGAGACAACAATCCTGTGTTCAAAACAGTCATTTCTGTTATATCGCCAAGCAGAGTATTTTATTCACACACCTATAAGCATATACTCAATGTACAACACAAAAATCGATCTTCCAAGCTCTGCTCTCAATTCGTGAAGCTCCAAGGAAATGCCGAATGGAATTTCTTTTAAGATTTATTGGAAAAGCGAAGCACCATACACAAATGATACGTGTTGAGAAGATACATTTTCGGAGTACCTTGAAGCTCATATTCTGCTAGAATTCAGCCTCAACTTTATATATGACAAATGTTTTTTGTTTGTAAAAGAGGAGTTTCCTTTATTAACTGAACAGCACTACTGTTTGCTTTAGGAAAGGAGAAGAGGAAAAAAAAAACACCCGACGAAATAGAACTAGGGGTTAGTTGGTCACAGTGGGACTTCCAATCTCAGCCGAAATATGCACCTATCAACCGTTTCTAAAAATACCCCGGAACCAGAAGGGCAAAGTGGAATAGGTGTCATAATCTCGACTTTAAATAATTGATTAATGATTATCGCATGCTCCACTGGCTGTCAAAATTTGCTCTGCAAGTTATGATAAGATTAGAGGACGAGAGAAAAGAAAATCCAACACACAGTTTCTCATTATTCATCAGTCATCAAAGGGCAAAATATGGATAAAGCCATCCTTATCATTACAACACAAAATGAAAATGCTATGATTTGGGTTAAATTACATTTCACATGAGTATTGTTAGTTAGACATGTTTCATGAAAACCTATATCAACTAAGTTTGAATGAAAACATGTGCAAATATTCAAATTCAATTATTATTCAAATTGCAATTATTCAAATTCGACATGGGCAATGTCGGTCAGTGCCGACGCGCGACGCTACAGGCATGTATCACAAATGATGCTGTTTATTTGAAACATTACAGACCTTAAACAAGTGGATTTGAAATTTGGATTCATATAAAACGTCATCCAGTGACGTATGATATCGATGACATATTATCTTCATATCTTGATATATTGATGACATCTTTGCGTCTCGGGTAGATGATTTTATTGAACTTTTCTGCAATGCTTTATTAAGGATGCAAACGCATTATTGTAATCCATTATTATTTCTTTATCGTTTTGATTGGTCAACCAAGAAAGATGAGTACTTGCCAATTTTGTTTCGTGACCTATACCAGGAATATTGTGTTCTACACCTACAGGACTCCTCTACAACACATTGATGTCATCTAGACATTGCTGGGTAAGACTATTCACCTTTCATTGTTTCTACTTTGTACATTAATTATTGATTTCTTTTAGTTTATGATGTTTAATCTTTCACACGGAAATTTGAAACAATACCATTACCATACCATAATGTGCACTACAAGGGACAAGTTTACAAATCCCTACATTAGGAGATAAGACCAGCATACCAACCTGAACCCGTGTATAGGAAGATCAGTATTTTGCATAATTTACGTTCGACAAATTACATGATTTTGGTATAATCCTTAATTTGCACTTGACCTGACACAATTTCATGCAAACAGTATGGTGGATATTAAAAGGAAATGAAAGCAAATAAACAAAAAAGGGATTATTGCGACCAAGCCCTCTTCGCGCTAGAAATTGTAACTATTCACAGCACAGCTATAGCGAAATGGCGGTTATGTGTTACGTAACGATTTGATGATAACCGTTTAGACACTAATGCAAACTACGTAGGTGGTGTTGGGATTATAGCCTTAAACTTTTAAAACAATGGCTCGTTAAGAGTAATTTTAGTAGTAAATACATCAAAAACATGCTCCGCCATGTCATGCCCTGGTCAAGGGCAAACAAGTGGATCAGCATTGCACGCGATTTCTACCGAAAAGTCGAAAAAGTAACAAGTACCCTGAAATGAGGGACAAAAAACAAAACATCTAAGATTACTGACGTATTTCATGCGAGTTACTGTTAAAAAAATGATAGATCATGAATGGTTAACCCTCTGCTGGAGTTTGTCACACCACCACAGCTCTGCAAATTATTCTCTGACCCCTTCAGCAACGGATATTGTCAGACTTTAATTGTCTTAGTATTGTGCTCCATCAGTTTTTGAAATTCCAAACTTGTACTCTCCTCCACGTACATAAGTTGTCATTCTAAACTTCTTTTTTTTCATTATGCTGAGACTGAGTCATGATGTTTAGATTAATATCACGCTCTAGTTGTCTCTGGCATTTCTTGGAAGTCTCTGCTCCTTGATGTTCTCATTACACATCTGTTATCAACTTAAAACCTTGGGTTTTATAATATCATGTTTATTCATGCATTTTTAGAGGCCACATTATTGATTTGTATACGTCGTAATAGTTACAGACATGAGGAGTAGAAGAGACTGTCATCAAAATCAAAATGAAATATTTTCCCAGTTATCCATATCTTGCACAAGTTCTGGTGTGTAAACTCAAAAGAATATCCAGAACAACAGTCTTCTTTGAATTCAGAGAAGTTATTTTAGCTGGTATAGTAAATATACGCGTGACTTGTTTCGTCCAATACAAACAAGTTTAAGTATAAAGACAACCAGATGAGATAATGAGATAAGAGTTTTAAATCCCGTCTAATTCACGACACCTTGCAAATTTGCTCCAATGTGAGCTGGTTGCTAAACTCTGAGCAATAAATGTATATAATTCTGGCATTCTGCCATTTGCCGATGTATATTCTAAGTTCGCTCCAATGCTTATTACAATGTACAAATTAAAAATGAATGAAATATAATATATGTCATGAGTAAAACTGGAGTTTTACATGGATTACTTCATTCTGTAATGTCGTTAATCTCCATATTATTATTTTGGAGACGTGGTTGTCGGATCTAATTCTATTAATGTTATATACTGTTTAGAATGCTGTTGATTTATTGTTAAGTAATCATGTAATAAAATGCAATATCTCCCCAAAATGATAATTTCGCACACGATACAATACGAAATAGATTGAATCTAAATTTCATCATAATTATTTAGCACCCTTTAATTGACGTCATATTGCCGTCTATTTTTCCCCTGCGGAATATACTACATTCTTCTAGATGCACTTTAATTGAAAGGAAGTCTTTGCTGCATTGATTGGGATTTTCCGCCATTAAGAGCTCCTGAATGCTGTGGGTCGAACAAGGTATCTCAGTCACGGTATAATCATTCAAGTTTGCGCATTCTTCTTGCTACGATAATACTTTACCATCGACTATTATGTTTGATAATATATTTGATAATATATTTGATATATTTGATAATCACCTAATCCTGAGTAGGGAAGACACGTTAGTCTATGAAGCAGTAAACCAATATCAGCAAGTTCTGCATGGTGTAACAGCTGAACATACAAATACAGAAACAAAAAGAGAAAATAAAGAACAGCAAAAAGGGGATGCACAAGAGAAGAAAGAGAGAGAGAGAGAGATAATTTGATACAAGACATTTAATGGAATGGTTGCGGCTCGTTTTCAAAGAGCCAAATCGCCAAAAAGAATCATTAAGACTATTTGAGGTAGACGCTTTAATGCTCAGTAAAGAACATAAAGTTGATAATGCGTCCAGACATGACAGTTACTGTAAACCTCTTTTGTTCCTATTTGACGTTGTATTGCTGAATGTGTGCTGTCTAGGTTTGATGCTATGAACATTCAACGTTGTCTTCCAATTCCATGTTGAGGGTTTCCTGAAGGTTAGAAGAATGGTTTGTGTGTGTGTGTGTGTGTGTGTGTGTGTGTACTATAGCGCAGTAGTTATAATAAGAAATAAGCTTACAATGAATTGCTATTACTTGATACGTTTTGCAGATAAATGAAAAATGCAGCTTTTGATGACAATACTAACTTAAATTGTCATTAGGATGAATATCATCGACCTTTCCATCATTAAAAGAAGAAAAAACAACAGCAAAGATATAAAAGATTGTATATTCTTTGTGATGTGACCATAATTTTACCTGTATACTGTCTTCAGGCTTCATGTCAAACCTTTTTAGGTTGCGAATTTGTAATCTCAGTCACCCGGATTTTTTTAAATGTGATTTTACATACAACAAAGACCACAATGTCATATTTTCTGTGCTATTTCTTTGGTGAGAGCTATTACACTAATTCATGTAACATTGAGAGGCATTGCACTATAGTAGAGAAAGCGGTAACAGTAATATCTCAGCTGGAACCATTCCACTCATTACCTGAAAAAGATGAAAAATAAAGAATATCCGTCTCTTTCACTAAACGGTCTCTGTGATGTTTTCTATTTTTCTGATATTGACAAGCATGTGGCGCCTGCAGTGCGGTAAACCCTTAAATAATTGAAAGAGAAGAAGATATGAACATGGAAAATTACTTTTCTAGGATTAGTACAACGGTTTTTTGTCCTTTTATATTCCACCTTGTGCTCTCCTTTTTGGTCAAATGATATTTAAAATACTTAAAAGATTTACATTATTTGTTCTATGTTTATGTGTGTTCTGTTCCTTCAGTTAAAAGAATATACAACACTGTTACAAGGCGTAATGTTTAGAGGCCGTTGTCCAAGTCAAGCGATTTGCATATTGATAACGGTCTCCCCCACCTGTATATTTGAAGATTCGCCATAAAATGTATGTATTATTTCACATGATTATATATTTGTAATGTGAACTATTGTTTATATTTTCATGACTTGTGAATAATATGTTTGATATTGTCATACTTATTTTTCTTTTATATACAAGTGGAGAAATAAAACTTACTGAAACTGAAACTGAAACTGAAACGATTAAAAGTCTACAGTGATATTATGTTGTGGTGACAATTACGATTACGTTTATGATGACGAAGGCGATGACGACCAGAGCGATGACAAATGAGATCTTTTCGATGAACTTGAGGCTGCGGTATACGAAGAAGCCATATCGTAGAGTTGTCAGAAATCCAGTAAACCAGCGCCGGGAAAATACATACAATGATGGTCAAGACCAGTCACAGCACTTGTGAAGACCATCCTTTTGCTTGTTTATACAGTGCGTATACCAAAAAGTGGGTAATCCAACTTTGAGAGGGCTACTATTCTATAAGTGTCAACTATAACAATGGAGAGCGCAACGTTAGTTTTGAGGAAATGAGAACTCTTCTTCCTCCAATTAATACCTAATTGTGTTGACAAATGTCATGCATGAATAAGCACATTGACTACAAAAAAAAAAAGACTATGACAAGATGCATTTTTTTCCAAGTTTGAGTGTATCATGAAGGAACATTGAATGTCTCACTGGAATGGATGAAATGTGTCAATGAAAGTGGTCAAATAAAAAGACCAGCCTGTACGACCGCAGGTTTGTGTTTGAGGGTTTCCTCTAGCCTTTTATGATAACACTCAAACTTGGAAAAAAGTGCAACTTGTCATTGTTCAAGCATGACATTTTGTCAACACAATAGGTATCAATGGAAAGAAGAATAGTCTCCTTTCCTCACAATCAACATTTGCGCTCTCCATACAGCTGACAATTGTGAAAAAGTGGCCCTCTAACGTTGGATTATACCCTTCTTTGTATAGTATACGCACTGTTGTCTTGCATTCCATCGCTTAAACGATGCAATAAGACTTTAGCACTCAGTAGTGACCTCAGTGGAATGTACATATTAAAAATTAGAGAAATCATGGGAAGAGAGAGAGTTATAGAGAGAGGATGCTTGAAAAGCAATCGTTAACTCTCTTAATACTAACATCTGAAAATGTATACACAACCCAATTACCGATGGCAATGTCAGAGTTAAGACTGGTCCTCGTCGAGAGTGTGCAAAGAGTAAAGTCCCAACCTATGTAAAGTGCAAGTGCGGAGTACAATAATTCTTACTTCAGATTGCTGTATTTTTTCACGAATTGCTATATATTTGGATGACATCTTCAAGCCTCGTGTTCTCAGTAGGGTTACATTAACGTGGCTGTTTCTTCTGTGATGCTGATGAAACACTTAATCCTCGATGCGATGGAAACATATTTTTTTACAACATTCGAGAAATTGTGAAAGTGTTTTCGCTTTATAGATCCCTCGGGTATGCTTGTCTACATTAAGTTTTATTCAAACTAGAGCTGTATGTATGGTCCGATCACCGTACATCATCTATCTGTCTATCGTCCTATTATATTGCCCTTACAACGAATGAAATTTCCTAAGAACTAATGGATCAAAATAACAACCAAAGGCAAATTTGCTTTGAATAGGCCGTATAACACGCGGATTCCATGAATGCAGGAGACATTCACATGAATTTGAGGAAAATATATGTGTATGTGTGTGTGTGTGTGTGTGTGTGTGTGTGCGCGTCATGTTACCATCGATAAAATGACAAGTGTATTTTTGCACTGCTTAATTTGTTTGTAATTGCAGTTTTGTAAGTTTTGTATTGTAGTAATGTAACGTAAGTAAGCGAGGGGACTGTATTATACATACAAGTTCCCTTTAGCCCCTCAATTTTCCATTTCCATCACGGTCCTTAATGAAACAAGATGTATTCACACTGCTGATCATGTGATACTGTGTTACAAGAATTTACATTTTGACGTTTGTGTTATCCATGTATATCGTTCGGAAATGGAAAAATACAAAAGGAATGAATTGAATTGAAATCAAAAAAAATTCCACAGTCTCTTCAAAAGTTGTGATTTTTTATTATTCTTATTTTTTCATTATCTTTTTTTTTGAGGGGGGGGGGGTTAAGTTTGGTTAAATCCATGTGCCATCACCTCTGAATTATAGAAGGCTTAAAGGACAAGTCCACCTTCATACATAAGGATTGAGAGAATGCAGCAATATTAGTGGAACACATCAGTGAAAGTTTGAGGAAAATTGGACAATCCGTTCAAAAAGTTACGAATATCTTAAGTATCTGCGCAGTCACTGCTGGAAGAGAAGACTACTACAGTGTATGATGTCACATGCGTACAACTATATAAGGAAAATAAAAAGAGAATTTCACAAAACTTTACTTTTTGAATAAAGTGCACATTAATATTCTTCGACTTGCTACGTATGTTAAGGGTAATATTACTCCCCCTGCCTTCTGAAAGAGAGAAGTCGAGTGTTCTTTTGTTATGAGAGAAAAATGGAAAATGTGTTGAATTTTCTTTACTCTTTTTTTATATCGTTGTACTCATGTGACATCACAAGCTATAGTAGTCTTTTTATCCAGCCGTGACTGAGCAGAAACTTCAAAAATTCATAACTTTTTAACGGATTGTCCGATTTCCCCCAAACTTTCACTGATGTGTTCTAATAATATTGCTCCATTCACTCAACCCACATGTCTATGAATTAAATAATTTCTGATGTCTCCCTCTGATGAGGTAGTACAAGCACAGACTTTTGAGTGGGGTTAACACCATTTTTTTCACAGAATGTATAGATAAGACTGTATTATGTTTGTATGTATAAATCATGCCTCATCTTGTAACGACTATACAGACATGAACATGTTATTCTTTGCTACCTGTGTATCATTCCATAAAACGTATGTCAAATTTAATTATTTTTGTACATCCTGATCAAAAAAGGTGAAAATAAAATTTGAATTGAATTGAATAGAAATGGAACGGTGGCATAGAAATATGCACAATATTCCACATAATTTCAGTTTTCTAGCATAATGACAGAAAACTGGACTTTTTTGCTCCTTCAGGGCAGGGGAAAATTATGTCAGATCATACCCTCAACGCACTATATAGAATAAGAAGTCTAGACAATAATATGAACATTTCATTGAAAATGAATTTTGCGGATTCCTTTTGTATTTTCTTTATAACATGCTATCTTAATGTTTAACCTTCCGATACAGCAAAAACGGGGCATAAATTTAACTCAAATATGATTAACTTTTAAACGGACTGTCCATAGATTCCATGAAAATTGATCGATGTATGTGTTTAACGAATTTTCTTGCAATCTAATCTGGGCAAACTTTCCTCTAAGTTCAATGTGAGCGCATGTTTTTGAAATCTTCAGAAGTAGCGGGTAGAAATATAAGGGAAAGCATCGAATAAAAGCTTTAGTCATAAATTTCTTTTGTTGTATCGCCTTGAAGCACGACGGAAACAATAACGTAGAAACAAATTTGTATCGCTGTTTTTCGAACACACTACTTCGATTTTGTCGTGTATAACTCACCTGCAGAAACACTGCTGAATGCCCCAGCAATCTTGGTTCGGGGGAAGTCGGGTGACTCTTCGGGTGTAAAGGGGTGATGTCGAACCTAGGGAAGGAAAGGAGGCAGCCAGAAACCGGAATCCGTCGACTCTCCTCGCAACCACCTGTTAAACCTGGTGTGATTCGGGACGCTGCGTACGCTCCGAATGATCAAACCTCTCCGCGGAGAGACTATAACGCGCTGTTTGTGTCCAAGTCAGTCGGACTTTGCAGTAAGTAACAACCCAAAGTTTAAAACGTTGCATCTAATCTTTTCCCTCTGATATTAGATAATGATAGGATTAGCTCTCATACAAGGTATCAAGGCCTGCGAACTGTTGAACAGTGCCGAAGGTCTTACAGGTTTTTAGTCGTGATTGGTGGATGGGTGTTTGGTTATCTCGATAAGACATGACGCGAACACACATTACAAACGTAAATATTTTATTTTCATGGGCTTGAGTTCTCGGCTTACGTGGAATCTTCCATACAAAATAAGAAAAAAGAGAAAGAACAGTGATGCGTCACAATTACGCTTATTCTTCAGTCCAAGCTATGATAAAGGTCTAGATACTGTGAATGTAAACACTTCCAAGAGCTAGTTCAGAATGGAAACTTTTAAGACCATGATCATTTCATTTCTATGTTGTATTTGACTACTGTTGTTTTTCTTTAATAATTGAAAAAAAACCAAATACCGTTGATTCTTTCGCAGTGAGTATTGCGTAATACCGTATATACAAATCAAATTTGGAAGCAATCAATTAAATGAAGGTCCTATTCACTTTCACACGATCTTAGATCAACTATAGATTTTATCCATTATCTAACTAGGACAAATCAGTTGTTTATGAAATAATGATTTTGACTGGTATGATTTCCCGATCAAGAACTGACAAAGGTAATTGAAAGATAAGTAAAATTTATTCGAGCAAAAGTGATTGGTGAAAATGATCTTCACTTGGCCCTGATGTGCTCCCCCCCCCCTTCCACAGAAGTAAAGCTGAGACTTGATTTAATCCTTAGAAAACAAATACCGAAAATATATTTGTTAACATCATACAAGCTTTGCTTTTTAATGCACGGGTTCCTCATATTACACGTCAATTATAAATGTCCGTATACATTTGTGCATTATTGGTTCAAACTGACCATTGTGTGAAAAACATTTCTACTTCAAATCAAATGGAATATGAAACTTGTATGAAATGTGGAATATGGAACATGAATTAAAAAAAAATAGTAGGCCTATGCTCTAGAGGTAATATGATGTCGTAATATCATGTCCAAGTCAAAAAGAGGAAAGAAGTAGAAAAAGAGGAAAGAAAATAATTTCATTGATTTTTGTATTAATTCTCTGTATGGCATTGCTTTGTATACAATTCCAACAATTTCAGATATGCATATAAATGGCACTATACAGCATGATTATTTCAACAATTTTCATGACACATATATACATCTGTATAACATACATACGTTTTAAATTTGCAAACAGAAGAGTGCCAACAAGATTAAGCAAAAAACTTGAATCTTTGATAATCGACGAACTTAATCTTGTCTGTCCTATATGCAGAAATTGAAATGAAATGTAAACAAATAATTGGCATTTTGAAGAAGAAAAATTACGGGTAAATATATAATACTAATCAAATAGAGTAAGTAGTGTTTCTTCTTTCGTTGTGTGACATTTAGTTTTCAATTTTTCAAGTCATTTTTTGAATTCAATTTATTTCACAAAACACTCACATAGGCCTATATATAACACAACCCCCTCGCGATCGTGATGGGGACATGTACATTATAATAGCGATTGGCTTTGTATATTATACATAAATTATGTGGAACTTATTTAAACAAGGTACGGAAATTACAGAATACCACATGCAGATGGGTAAGAATTATATACACTCAGCAAAAAAAGAAAGTAAATACTTCTTCAAGATTGTATTTCTCATAAAATATTTGGCTAAAAATTAATAAATTATATACCATATTGAAGGTAATTTAACCGGCTATCAGCCTAGTAGCTCAATAAAAAGGGAAACTTCACGCATGAGTGAACATCTTTGTTTTTCTCTTCCAAGGCAAAAAAGCAAAAATTGCCAAATTGAACAAGTTGTTATTCATGCGCAAGTGCTCTTCCATAACAATAAGAACAACAGACAAATTTAACACAATTAGATACATGAATTAAGTTGCAAAATTAAACCATTGATCTCTACAATATCTTTGAAGCCCAAAATATCAATAAAGGCCAAAAATAAGTGAGAAAAATGAAGAATCTTAGGTCAAACCCATATTCCAATGGAATAAGAGAAGCAATATTAACAAAAATGGTAGAGATTTCAATTTGTTTTCAAATTATGAAAATTGTAAATAATATTTGGTTCTTATATTTATCTCATGAATCCTTAAATTACTAAATAAGAAGAGCAAAATCAAGAAATTATGTTTATGTAATCATCTTTATGCCATTACTTCCTATGTCGTTTGAAGTTTATGCTGACAGAACATTCTTATTTCCCCCTTTAGTTTCCAATTTTCTTTTTGTTTGAAGTTATAAAGAGACAAAGAGAACAAAAACTTGTTTTTGCTATTTCATTCATGTCTCTCATTGTGTTAAACTGGCTTTTTGTTGTCATTGTCATCTTGAAGGGCATTGCCAAATGAAAGACAACTCATCAAATTTTGCAATTTTTCTTTTGTGCCTTGGCGGGCAAAAATGAATGTGTTCACTCATGCGTAAAGTTTCATTTTGTATTAACCTACTAACCTGATAGCCAATTGAATTACCTTTAATATGCCATATAATACATTGACTTTCACCAGAATCTTCTATGAAAAATGTGATCTCGAAAAAGTGTTTACTTTCTTTTTTTTGCTGAGTGCATTACAAAATTAAGGGCTGAGATGAAAAGCCAAAATAAGAGGGAGGTGGGGGAGGGAGAAAAAACGGAGGGAGTTGTGACATGGGATATAGGATATTGATAGGATCATGCAAGTTTGGCATTTTGAGATGCTACACATTTGACTACAGCAGTACAGTATTTTTTGTGGGTACAAGAATACATACTTTGACTATTATTTAAAGGTCATATGATTATCATTGGATCAATCAATATAGATGCAAGGAGGTATTACGTTGATTGATCATAATTATATGACCTTTTATTATATTGGTCAATGTGTGTATTTTTCATATCATTTTTAGTTTAGATGTGTCGCGCCAGCTGCCATTTCCACTGGTTACGTTTCCTGGATGATAGCTGGTGTTGCTGTCAAGGTGACTGGAAATTTAATTCCTTTCGTAGAAAAATAAAGTTGTAACCATTGAAAGTTATGATGGCTTTCGCTCGAGTGAGAGAGAGAAAGATCATAATCTCGACGCATCAGTGGCCGAAAACTTGTCGCGTGCGCAGAAGACAGAAAAACGCCGTTTCAAAAGCTATCCCACAATGCACTTCCACTCCGATGAATTGCTTCCGCCGCGGTGGCTCTCTGTGCTCTCGGGCTGACATGCTAAGTGTGCATTGTGCATATGAGCAAGCGCAAGCGTTTTGTCCTCACGTGCGTGCCCACGCCACGCTCGCTGTGTATGTCATGTACAGTATATGAAGGCGTAAAGCCGCGCGTCTGAACGAACTGAAAGGATACAGAGAGCTAGCTAGCAAGGATCAGGGGCTGCGTTCGACCGAAAAAGAAGCATTTATAGACCTAAATAGCTGCAACCAAAGTCATCGGCAAGGTTCCAAAGACGTCATCTACGTACGGAATCTAACTCAGCATGTTCATGTGATCAACTGGAAGTGAAATAGTAAGTAGAGACTAGAAACTAGCTGCTAATGTAAATCAGAAACGTGGGAGGAGTGAGTGATGGATGGAAGACTAACATCAATCACGACCAACGGCGTGAGGTCGTGAGTACAAAGAGGAAGATTTGAAGGTGCCATGCTACCTGTTAAATGTCTCCTGGTAAATTTGTAGCTGTTTATACTGAAAACAACGAATTTTAACTTGTGAGGAAATGTTTATATCACATATCGGGTAATAATAACATGAAAATTAGTTTTGTTGTGAACAATTCCGTATGACCGGCATGATGAGAAAGAGCTGTGGCGGTGGAATGACTGAAGCTTGAGTTGAAAGGTGGCAGTGCTGCGTGTGTGCTCCCGCTCTCTGCTCCCAGCCAGCCCAGCTCTTCAAGCCAGCCCAGCTCTTCAATGATAACAGTGCAGATGATGATGATGATGATCTACCGCATTTGTATGGCGCCATGTCTGTTATAGAAACATTCAAAGGCGCAGACTCATCCAAGATAGTTAGCAATTGAATGCCTGGTGAAAAATGTGAGTTTTGAGTGAGGCTTTGAAGTGATCCAGTTTGTCAATTTCACAGAGAAAAGATGGGAGGGAGCCAAGAGTTCCATACAGCATAGGCGAGGAGCGATAGATCTAATATTAACAACTAGAGACAGCTAGCTACAATGTATACTGTACACGCACTGTAATGGTCTAAGGCCCCCCCCCCCCCCCAAAAAAAAAAAAAAAAAAAAAAAATTGGTTTGTTTGCCCTTCGCAACCGACTGAAAATCACGGAAATTTCGGGTCGGGTTTTTTATTTTTTTTTTTTTCCCACAAATTTCATCTTCTGCAAATTGGTGAACGGTTTTAAATCCAAAATTATCCATTTTAAGCTAAAGAAAGAATGAAAAAAAGTCTAAAAATGTTTTTTCATTTATCGACCCGTCGTAATCTTGTTCGGGCTGCGCGGGGCAGCAGGCTACTTTTTATAGCATGCATTGCATGCTAGCTACCTTTTTGGCTCACATACATAGATAGGTAGTGCGCTAGCTAGCTAGCTACCGTACAGGCCGCGGCGCAGCACAGCACAACTGCCAAGATGGCTACTTTTGCAGCATCTGTAAACAGCTGTCATGGCACCGAAACTGTTTGGAGTTCAGTTGTCAGCATCTCACTGGAAGGTACTTTTTTGGAGCTGTTTGCAAAATGTAACAGAGATGAACGTTATAAGTGTTTGTCAGTGAGTGTTTCTGCCTCGCCTACCGGGCCCTGGCAAGATGTAAATTTGAATGAATCCCTTGGAGTTTTGAGTGCATTAAACTTGCGCCACATCCTGTACAAAGTTGAACTGGAAAATGTAGAACTCGAAGTATTGCCAGAACTACAGAAGGATGAGTGTATTACGAGATGCCCTGCCAAAGTTACAAAATTACATCCATGGGTAAAAAGGGTATTTAAAAAAAAAGAAAAAAGGAAGAAACGAAACAACCTACCGACCCTCTTGGGTTTTGACAATGGACGCAGTCCTCACGAAATTAAAAAAAATATGTTGTTGTTGGTTCCTCCAATGAACTACTTTCATCAAAAACAAACTTTCAAATCACCAAATAAGCTCGTACATTTCGGTTAAAAAAGTGTGACTCTGCAAATGAGCAAGTCTTAGCGGAGAGTCATACGTCATCGATGCACAACTCTTTCCAGCGGTGTTTTGCTGGTCATCCCTAGTTATTTATAAATACATGTTTACTATTATTTTTATTTTAATTGTATAAGCTTGAAATATTTTGTTTGAAATAATAAAACCACATATTGTCACATTTTATGAAAAAATCAGATATGATCATTTTGAACACTTAAATTGGTTTTCTGAGGCACGGCTGTCAACTTGAGAGTAGGGCATCAATGACGTTGCACCTTTTGGCAGGCTCTTACACGATCGCTTGCAGGAATTATTTTTTAAAAATCACGTACGGAGACAATTTTTGATGTCCACGCGTATAAATTGGTGAAATGTTATATTTTTTACTCTTCTTAATTATCAGTACAGTGAAAATCTCAGGACTGCTTCCCTTTAAGGGCAAACAAGCAATTTTTTTTTTGCCTAATTGTATTGCAATCTTCCAGAACTCCTGACCTCTGTGTGAGTTGCACCTTTAGGCTTTGCTTACTATTAATACTAAGCTCCCAAACTGCCCGTCGAAATTTTCGTAGTATTAATTTAGGCCTGCTGTAATTTTTGCGTATTTCACAAGCGCTGGTCAGTAGACACTGCTACGTGCTATTGACTAGACGCCTAGCGTGAATTCTTGAATCATGGGCTTTACATTGTCAGAATGCCTCCCTGGTATGAGTGTGTGTGAGTGCATGTGCCCTAGTTTGTAGATACTGTATATTAGTAGAGCTGTCTATTTATAATTTTTGATCACGTGTGTAACTCGTGAGCAGTAGAACCCTACAGTTGTACAGTCTGTATGTCCCTAGTTTCTGTGCAGACTGTGCATTCGAGTGGGTTGGGCAGCACATCAATTTTTCATGTTGGAAAATTTTAACCAAATTCCATCTCTGTAAATTGGACAAAAACGTACAAGAAGTCAACTGCAAAGCGCAAATTCAGGAACACGCACATATGTTTTTGAGCCGTCCAATGCAAATTATTAATCACTCAAAAATTATCATTGAGAAAGGCCCGTCTACTCTGTGCTGTTAGTTTTCAGTGAAATAAAAACTTAAGTAAAGCAAGCCGCCTATAAATAGCCATAAAACAACCACAGCGCCAGCCAAAATTGGACCGCTGGCTGCAAAGACGTATAGATAAAACCTATGCTTTTGCCAGATTTTGACTTGGGAGGTGAAACCTTGGTGCTTGTGTTTTTATCGACACTGTAGGACTACTGTTATCCACTTTTATTTATTCATTTATTGACATTTTCCTCTAATTCTATTTCCATATGTGCCTTTGCTTAACTTGGTAGCGTTTAGCAGGGCATTACATGGTCAAGATGAACTGAAATTGCAGATATGTTCAATAAAGCACCCTTTCCAATGGCCACAGAAAAATAGTTACACCCAAGTTGCAAAGTTTGTACAGATCATATAAAGGGTGCGTACAGTTCTGGTTGAGGTGAGGATTTAGCTTTTAACGTTTTGCGAGATATTCAGAAACCACTCAATGAGATGTTAAAGAGCATGCAATTCTAAGGGGTATCAAAAGTTTATTTGATGAAAATCTGTTTTGAAATGGCTGAGATATCCAAAAACAAGGTGAAACAAAGAGATCCTAATAGAAGGCGTGGCCTGTCGCCTTTTATTATTATCACTTTTTTTGATATCTCAACCATTTGAAAACCAATTTTCATCAAATAAGCGTTGAATCCTTCTTAAAATTACATGCTCTTTCATATATCATAAGAGGTTTCTCATTATCTCACTTAGGGATGTTCAAAACATGAATCCCTACCTCAACCAGTACTGTACAGTCCCTTTAAGTTACTGCAATTTCATGCTTCCCTCTCTTTCTCTGTAACCTTTTGATTAGAGATACCCAGAAGAAACAATTAGCAGTAAGAGAAGCAAAATGATGATTTGAATGCAACCACATTAGATTATCAAATCAATTAAGCTACTGTGTAAAAGACTAGTAAACCTGAACCAGTTTTGTCTCGTTTTGTGTGTTTGTGTGTGTGTGTGTGTGTGTGTGTGTGTGTGTGTGTGTGTGCGTGTGTGCGTGTGTGTGTGTGTGGTTAGATTTGAACGAATGACATGTCTCAAAGACATTATTCCCCCTCCCCCCAAATGTGTTTAAGTCCACAATATTATTTGTGAGCAGTTGATGGCATACATGTGATCTCACGAGTGACCTATCTGGGCAATTCCGCAGTTAGTAACGTTACATTTAAAGATAATATAGAGTTTTGGTAGCTTGACATCATCTCACGAGTTTGCTTTGTCTTAGTTTGTGTTTCAGGTAAAAGTACATTTCATTTAAGGAACACAATGAGATTTACTCGCCCCGAAATGCTCTCATATCTTAGTAATCATGCAATAACGATTTGGGATTTTTTGACGCTGTACAGCGTCATTTAATAACCGACAAATTTGAAAAAGAGCTGTCCTCGGGTATATTTAGCTCCCTCTGCGACCATTTTGTGTGCAGCTTGTGCAGCTTGTGATCGTGACGAGGATGTTCACTGCAGCTGGATTGCACTGTGCACAGAGTTAGCAGTGGTTCACCAATGTGTCCTGCGTGCAGGAATCCGGCCGGACAGTACATTTACAGGTGCACAAATCCCTGTATGAAAACCGACACGAAGGTCTGTGTGTGTGCTCTTCATTACGGTATTACGTATGCACGTATGCATTTGGCGCACAGCAGCATCCAGCCCTTCAGTGTTTACATGCAGTTCAGCGCTGTATTCATTTACATAACAATACGCTAGAACAATATGCGATGTTCGTGATTTGCGTAAATGAGGCTTACCGAAGGGCTTATCGCCACTGCTGCACTGCTGCTGCAGCAGCATGCTTTGAAGCTAATCAGCCCATAGCATGCACCACCAGCATGAATGCTAGCAGACGCCGTGTGCAAAAGTGTGGAGCTGTTGTGTGTAGAAAGCGAAAGGTACTACTACTAGACCACTACTACTGGTATCACACGTTTGCTGATAAGAAAAGGTCCCGAAAAGAAATGGAAAAAAAGAAAACCGGGCGCGGAAGACCCCGAAGTGTTCTGGATGTCAGCTCAAGAAAAAGAGAAAGAGACAAAGAATATCGAGAGCGTAATCGGGACCTTCTACGTCTCAGAAATAGAAGTACAAGTCGCTTATCTGTCGACGAAAACAACGTGAAACGCATTCGTGAACTTCAAAACCGATTGACCTTGCGTTCTACCAACGAAGTCGTGGACTGCTTCTGTCAAGGTTAGTCCATCTTGGCTAGCTGACGTTTAGTACCGAGTAAATTTTACTAGATCTAACTAGTATGCTACTTCTACTAACTTCGATGCTACGTTAGTGCTATTACGTTAGGGGGAGGTCTAGTTACTGGGCCAGTTCACCGATCGATTGGTGGTCAATTATACTATAGAATCATCTTCCATAAATATGAGTGGTTTATGACAAGGTGTACGATATGTGTGGAGAGAGAGAGGATTCAACTTTCGAGTTCAAATACCAAATTGAAATACCAAACGACTGAACGTAAGTTTACATAAAGTTTATGACATGGCAGTTTTATCATAGAGTTATGTTTGCACTAAGGTCAGTAAGGAAGTAACCGTTAGACTCAAGATTTACAAGGCAATGACAATACATTGTATACTGTAATTTACAAACAGTTTGGTTACACCAGATCTAATGTTAGAACTGATGGAGACCCTTGTTTAAAATACCTGGTACTAATAATACTAGCCTAGCTTGTTGAATATCAGGAGTCTGTATGAGTCGACGACGAATGACAGACTATTCAAAATTCAATTTTAAATTTTACGTAGACCTATAACAAGCGTTAGGCCATTTGAACATTGTTACGTTAGTAGCTTCATCTACTTGAAGGTGAGTCCTGCTGCAATAGATTAGGCCTACTGGATATGTGACAATGATGCTTCACACTGGCACTGGTCTGAGACGGGCAGTAGCAGTTAAAAATCACTGTCAGACTCAGACCAGTAATTTTTCTTTTTCAGCAATGGACCAACAAAGATAGAAAAAAAAGCCAATTGTAATCATGCTTCGTAAATCTTACTGGGTCAACAGATTAGACCTAACGTTAGACCTAACGTTAGACCAGAAGGAAAAAGAAAAGAAGGGTTAACGCTACATGTAGAATCTAACCGTTAGGTGTAGTGACATGTGGTTCATGAAATACTTTATACTTTTTTTTTAAATGAAAAGATTACATGTACATCTGGGATGTATAGTAACCCCAGGGCGCTCCTTGTACACAGTTCGATGGTGATACAAAATGTATGCACCACATACAATGTATTCTTTCTTTTGTTTGGTATATCATGTAGTAGGCCTGGGTGGATTACATGTCTGAATTGGTAGTGTAATCTGTGCCTGTGCCTTTACCTACTATAAGTACATTGTGAATGACTAGCAGTTAGATCCTATATAATTTTTAAACTCTCTAGAGCAGTGTATAGCCTTCACGCAGTGTGGCATGTAGTGTAGAGTTTACTCCGCATTCATCGTGATTTGGGCTTCTCAGACGTACAATCTGTACACACTGTATTGAAGAACTACATGTAGTCTCTCTAACACTATTCATACTGTAGCAACGTTAGATCTCGAAGTAGACCTAAACAATTTCCCTCCCCCTCCTACTACTAAGGAGTAAGGTTCTTCCTAATCCTAACGTTAGTCCATTTTTTACCCCAATGAACAATATGTGAAAGACAAGCTGTGCAGGGTGATCCAAGAATTTTATAAAGGGGAGGCATTTTTTTTTTTTTTTTTAAATATAAGGGTGCATGCACCAGAGACTCCAACTCTCACGTTTTCGACGGGAGATCTCCCGCCGAAAACCCATTTTTGCAAAATCTCCCGTTCTCCGGTTTGAGATTTGATTTCTCCCGCCCTGGCCCTTTGTCTCCCGTTGGAAAGGATTTCTTACTTATTTCTATCGTATGTTGAAAAAAATAAGCCTTAGATAGCACCAGAGAGCATCTAGAACCCGGGGAATTTTGTGCTTCGCACACATCAACTTGGAGTCTCCCGTTTGCTAGGGGTTTCAGGCGGGAGAATCTCCAGATCAGAAGGTGCTTTGGGTTGGAGTCTCTGATGCACCCCCATTTATTTTCTTTTTGCTTCTTTGCCAGGGTGATTAGAATTGCTTTTGAAATTGCTGGTGTGATGTGGATTGATTATGCATAGACGCTGTAAGGCCTATACATAGTCTATGTCATGTATATGTACTGCAGTAGGTGTTTCAAAAAACATTTCCCACTTTTGATTCTTAATAATTCAAAAACTATAAATCAGATAACATTGTCATTGATATGAGTGATAGCTGAATGGTGTACAATTTAGTTGAAGGTGGTTTGAATATGAAAGCATGAATAAGTTAATAATGAAATCCATACAGGTATTCCATGATTAATTTCACAGTAAGGTTCCAGAGTTTGCTCTATTTTCAACCCTCTGTACAAAATTTCACTTTGCACAGGGGTCAATGGGTGTGTATGGGAATGTGTGGTTAACACTCTGACAATGGTCCTGAACAATGGCCAGGGTTTGAATGCTTCATTATTTATTCATGAGAAATTCCACTATCACAACACGTCTTTATTCAGCCTCTGGCAGTATCTGTGTAAAGTCAAACGCCTGTTGATACTGTCGTTGAGTCGCGACAGTGCTTTCCCTACTTCAGAAAAACGAAACTACAATGAATACCTTCTGTTCTATTGTATACAACGTGGTGACAGGAAGTAAAGAAAATCAATTAGTGAGGAGTATATTATACACTTGTGTATGGAGCTTCAAATAAATCTACTGTGAAACAAATCGCCCCAATGATAAATGCTGCTGAACTCTATACCAAAAATGATCTCTTTTTATCGAAAAAGCAACAAAAAAAAAGTCAGACTATTGATAATTGGGTCAATCCACGTCAAATCATCCAATTTTCAGAAAAGTTGTCACCCGACCCCCTCCGATTTTCTTTAAAATCACACCAAATGTTTCCCAAAGTGTCTGACGGAAAATCCCAAAATATTTTGCTCCAGGGTCAATTGGTTGCTAAGATACAGCCTCACATAGCAACCAATGCGCATTCCAAAATATTAGCTAAAAGAAAATTAGGCATTTTTGATTGAATGTTTTAGCGTGGATATTTATGCAAAAGTGTTCATTATCTGGAAATTGAGAGAACTTTATAGTCTTTGCAAGAAAATCTGACTGTGACGCGAAATTGACTTTTCGTTAACGTGCACGAGGTCACCGAATATGGTGTCAAATGTTAATTTTGAAAATTTTAATGCATATTTAGAAGCTAATATCTTCCACATTTCTTCACCTTAGGTTCTAAAATATTATGCTGTTGAAGGCTTTGACTTGCTCAGTAATTTTGAAAAAAAATCGGTGCATTCATGCCCACCGTTTTTACGGAGAGCGCCCTCAAAGTTGACAAAAATGAAAAATGTGCCAAATTCAAGGTCACGGATCACAATTCGTCCCACTTAGGAATAGCATCAATTTTTGTATATTGATAGACATTTACCTACATGTATATTATCTTGGGTTACCAAAGAAATTTTGCTCCCGAAATATTCAATGGCAAATTCACCCCACCGAAAATGGTCGTAAACGGCCAAATTCCCATGTAATATCACATATTGGGTTTAGAGGACATTTCAAATGTCCACGCTTTCAAGACGAAAAGAACTAGTCCTGTGATATTTGTAGTAGGGATAGTCTGTTATACATATTTTAGTAATATAATATTTAATCTTATGTTGCTACTTGTAACCTCTCACTATTTTTTTTTTCTTTTTGATACATAATTGATTCATTTCAAATTAGTAACTTTGCCCATGATATGAAAATATATCTATGATACCATAACCAAAAAGCATGAGTTATACAAGCAGCTTCTGGCTATGTTTTCTAAATAATTCCCTCTCCACTCTTTTTTCTTTTTCTCACTTTCCCGTTACAAACAGCTATGAAGAAGCAACTACAAGCAGGAGAACCGAGACGTCAAGTACAAGTAGCCAAAGCAGGTACACATTTAGCAATAAGTGGATATATTTTATGCCCTTGTACTAAGTGGAGAATGTGAGAGTACCCGTTATATGAAATGAATTGGTATGGGTCAATTGTAAAAATCATTATTGACATTACTTTCACTAAAGATATAATATTAAAAACAGAATCACTTTATTTCATTTTATTTATGTTTTACAACAATGATGATGATAATATTACTTTTTTGACTAACTAGTAACTGAAATATTAATAGTTCCAATTTTCATGTTAACATTTTTACATTTCGAATAATTTGAATTGAGTATACGTAGAACAAGATCCTCTGTGACTTCTGCCAACTTCAATGTATACAAGTATCTTATGTTTGATATTTCTAATCTGCAGTAATGCCCATGTAGGTCCTGTCTCTGGCATTCAAAGCTCTACTCCAGCTTCAAAGATGCGATCGGCTGCAGATGCTCCCTCTTCATCAAAGGGTCGACTTTTCCACATTCACAGGTATTCACCAAGTCAAAAGAATGTGTTATGTCTGGTTAACATATTGGTAAAAAAAAACAACAATGGTACCCACACTGTTCATACAACTTGCTGCCAATATTCTACATTTGTGAATATCATGAAAAGAGTGCACTCCCTTTAGTTCATGTCCAGTCATGTAAAATTTTACCACACTATTCATTTATATACAGTGTAGCTCACACATTTTGCTGTTCCGCGATTGAAAAAAAAAAGTTACTGCTTCATTGACTCTTCCAGTAGATGTTGCCTGGAGTGCCTAATTCTGATTGTAACGTTGCTGGCCTCTGTCTCTGTCATAAACTTGAAATGTAACGTTTCTGTTTCGTCCCCTCACTGATGAAGTTGCAACAGGGAAATGTGGCAATGCTACAGTCCACCAACCTATTCATAATGAATCTTGCACAGCTGTAGACTCTGTAGTAATTATAAGTCATCAAATACTACAGAGATTCCAATCCCAAGCACCTTCTGATCTGGAGATTCTCCCGCCCGAAACCCCTAGCAAACGGGAGACTCGCAAGCTGATGTGCATGAAGCGCTAAGTTCCTAGGGTTCTAGATGTTCTCTGGTGCTGTATAAGGCTTATTTTTTCAAGGTACGATAGCAATAAGTAAGAAATCCTTTCCACCGGGAGACACAGAGCCAGGGCGGGAGAAATCAAATCTCCAGCGGGAGAACGAGAGATTTTGCAAAAATGGGTTTTTGGCGGGAGAGTTGGAGTCTCTGATACCATCTTGAACTTCAACCATTTCGATGTCAAGGTTTGTTGATTTATAAAATCTAGTAGACATTCTATGCTCTGTCATTTTGAAGATCAGAGTGAAAATTATAATGGGCCATCTTTCTGAGGTCACCCATCCTCTTTATTGGCTTCTGTAATGTACTCGGCCAGCAGATGACCCTCTTTGCATTCCCATGTTTTTATCTATTTCGTTATATATCTTTTGCAACAGATATATGATTTTTCTTTCTCTCTCTGTGACCAGTGATTCGGATGCTCCATCATTGCCGTCATCTATTTCTTCAATACGAAGTGCAAGGTAAGTTGCATGACAAAAATATATCTAGACTTCCAAGCCCGATTCATCTGTGCAAACGTACAATCGTATGTCACAAAAATCTGTTCAAAAAGTTTCAGATTTCATATTTCATTTCATTGTTTCAACCCTTATGAAGTCAGGCTATTTAGTTATATGTGACAAATGAATCAAACTTTATGCTTTGTTGTGCTAATTTGCATGATGTTTGCACGTAATCAGATTTTGTGATTTTGCGATAGCAACACATTTCGCCTAATGGTTGGGGATGGGGGAGTGGACTCGACTCCCCTCCCCAGCCTAGTTAGGGTTAGATTGTTCTTTCACAATTGAAATTCCCTTGATGAACTTTTTTATTTGGAGCTAGATTTCTGTGATCATTGTTATGTCCATTGTGCATGAGCCCTTTAAATTTTGTGCTTATTTTCTGGTACACTGTACATTGACAGCTCTGTGCATCCCCCAGAGCAAGGAAGTGGAGGGAACTTGGGCCATACATCAACAGCAACTGAAGCAGCCTCAGGAAGAGATTTGCAAGAATTGGAGTAAGTACATGTAATTTTATTGTTTGGCATAATATTTGACAGTAAGTTCAAATGGATCACATTCTTTCTTTTGAACTTGACCATTTGGAAAATGTGCAGTTGAATGGTATTATCTGAAGAGGGATGCCCTCTCTGTATACAATAGGGGTATTACCTTTATTACCTTACATGCACTGTATGGCATACAGGTACAGCAATGTTTTACTTGGGTCAGTCAAAATAGTATTGTTGTTAGTATTCCTTTTCCTCCATATCTTGGGAATGGCTCAAAGTACTGTGTCTTTATAGAATGTAGTACAATTTGTCATTGCCTGAAGTTATACCTTGCAATGATTTTCTTAAAAAAAAAAAAAAAAAAAAAAAAAAATTGAATAAATAAAACATGGGTCATGAAGTCAAAATTGAAGGGTCAAACTTCACTGGTATTACTATTTTTCTCCATAACTTGAATATTATCGTATGCATGATGTAAACAGGTGTACACGTACGTGCATAACTTTGTGATGATTATATAGGGAAAATGTGTGTTCTTTGGTGAAAGATTTATGTGAAATGTAGACATACAATACATTGTATCGCATTTTTTACCATATATGTATGTACATGTATTAAAAGATGCTAAAAGTACTGTCATGAAGTTGTAGTTACCAGTTGGTGACTATTTGGAGAATTATGGGCCATGGAGGCCTTAAGAGCAAGGGTGAAAGGACTAGTTCAAACACTCATATTCTTGTATTTGTCTTATATTTTTTAGCCATTCTTTCAAATTCAGCCTTGTTCAAGGAAAGTAGTCACCCAGCACACTGCTACAAATACGCCATTTATATTTTTTTTCTACATTTTTTTTTTGTTGCTAATTATATGAAAGTATCATCTCACACTGTTAAACACAACTGCGGCCCTAATGGGACAACCATGCAGTTTGTCAGAGGCATATTAGTCAACATAGGAACGTATCAATATTTCTTGCTCTAGTTTCATTACCATTGAGACTATTCAGTCCATATTTTAATGATTTCTCTCACTTTTTGTTGCAGTATCAGCGTGAGCTTTATTGAGAAAGGGGATTTCATCTTTCCAAAGGAGCCTGAAGAGCCTGCAGATGACAGTGAGGAAGAGTATGTGCCAGATGCCAAGGCATTTCTTCAGCTAGGGTAAGCTTATGCTAATGATTATGAATAACATAGTGAATTCCCATTATAACAATACTGTTTTAAGGAAATTCTGGTTACACCAGCATAAAATAGCAGGTCCAAAAATCTATTCTATGTCACTTTGTACACTTATATTTCCTGTTTGATGATATAGAATTTCATTATCATGTAAGGAAATCGGCGGTCCCCAGAACTTTGTTATAACAGCAGTCGCCTATGAGGGTGAAAAGAGCCGGAATGATAATGAACTGTGTGCTTTTAACAACATATGCTTTCGCAAATTATTCACTTTATGTAATCATGTGTACTCTTGTTGTGATTATTTTTCACTCTGATCCCTGATGGAATACAATTCAGCTCACAAATTGCTCCTTTTATTTGTAGTTCACATACAAAACTGATGAGAAATGTCATTTTACAAAACCTAAGCCTGTTGGTTATATTCATGGCCTTGAGTTATTCAGTTCATATGAAATTTAACAATATAACAGTGATTACAAAAAAAAAAGAAGAAGTCATGTTGCAAACCATACTTGCTATTATTGAGATTGTACAGAAAGGAAACTTGCTTTTTAAAATGCTTTCATACTTACCAATCTTTGAAGCATATTTTACGTTTATGATTTTTTTTCAAATTGTGATGGACAGTGGTTAAAAAGTTATGACTAATTACTCAGTCATAATAAGAATATACATGTTCCTAAAGTTCACAAAATGAATGACCTATCTAGCCCTGTTGTGTCTGGTAGAATTCTTTCAGATTATTACCAAGCAAAAGGGGAATACAGTGTATAAGCATGAGCATAAGAGCATGGTGTATATTGATGTTTTTGTTGCCATGGTTATTGAAGAATAATGATGATAAAAAAATACTTCTGGATCTTTTTTGGGACATTTCACTCAAACAGATGCTAGCACACACAAAATTAAAAGAAATGTGAGTATTTCTTCTCGCCATGTGTTCCTGTGGTTGATGTCTTGATCAAAAATCATGTAAAGTTTTCTTATGCGGCTTAGCATGAGAAATCAGTCCTTGGAAAATGTTCACTTGTACAGTGCATTATAAACATTCACTAACCAACAAATTTATGGGTTGTTTCTTAGACCATCTTGCGCCAATATGGAGAAATATGGGGAGGAGGAAGAAGTTATGGGAGACAACGAAGCAGAGAAGCCGGAGGAAGAGGACGAAGAAGCTGTGGTGGAGACAACCAGATCAGGTATGCATGTCAAGCTCCGTGCAGAGGAAGCCAAGGATGCAGAGCTCTTTGTCATAACTAAGAGCCGTCTACAAGATCTGGTCCAGAAAGCCAAATCTACATGCCACAGCTGTGGCAGCAGAGTGCATGCCAACATCAAGTCTACAAGAGGTTCCGCTGCACATGTAACATGGGTATGTGTTGTCTTATTGTCCATACTGTTTGTGTTTGCCTCACCAAGTTGTTTTTAGATTTAGCATTAGAAAAACTGTTGGAATGGAGCACAGAGGTTGGCTCTTTTTTTACAAGATAAAGGTTAAGAAGGATTGGCGAAGAGTGGAATCTAACTTGCAGTTAACATCATGTTTAACATAATTCATTTAATAGACATAAACAAGCATATTTCATGTGCCCCTGGTGAAATGTCTCTGTTTGTGGGGAAAAAAAAAAATGAAACGTGTCTATCAGATTGATACAAGTGTATGTGTGATGCATGTTTGATACATGCATACTTTAAATGTAGCTTATATTTTTCAGATCATATTATCCCTCTGCAGAAAAAGTGATGATGATCGTATTTAAGCATACTACTTGTTTCTAATGAGGTTATTTCCTTCATGTAAGTATGTAAGTGACATTGATAATTTCTCAATATCAAATGCATTTGTTGTCAATAATTGTCAATTCAATTTTCACTGCAGGAATGTCCACTCGGCCATGAGACAAAGTGGTGCTCCCAAGAGGTTATAAATGGGAGTCACGTTGGTGATATGAAGCTGGCATCTGCAGTTGTGCTATCAGGCAATAACATCACAAAGGTTTGCCTGATGGCACAATTTGCAGATCTCAGTTTCATCTCACCATCTACTTTCTTTGCCTTGCAAAGAAAATATATTGCACCGGCCATCGAAAACAAGTGGGAGGACATTCAGCGTGAGACAGTGGAGAAGCACAAAGGCTCTGGATTGGTGCTGTGTGGTAAGTCAAGAAACAAAAAGCTCATAAGATTCAAATGCTTGGAAGAGCTATTGCAGTTGCTTCTGTTTGGTGTCTGCCATCTTTTGTGTAATCCCTCTATACCTCATCTTCTTCTACAAAATTGATAGTATGATTTTAACCGATGTTCTAATGATGAAAAGGGGGGGGGGGGTTATTACCCACACCCTGAAGCAGTTTTGTCAAGATGTGTTGTAGGTGAAGATTATAAGGTGATCATGGCAGTGGGTAGAATGCATGTAGCTTCCTTTGGCCCATACAGAGGGTGCAAGTTTGGAGAGGAGCAAGAATTCTTTGTGACCACAAATTCACCTTTATTGATGGAAAATACAGAATGTAGATTTGGGTACGTTGTATAATCTGTCCATTCGACCATCAAATGACTGAGGATGGTAAACCCAAAAGTTGTTACTTTTTTAATCCAAAAAAGGTTTCTATGTGTATCTATTTTTCAGGGGGGGGGGGGGGGAGGTTATCCCTGGTATTTAACTGTCTCAATTGAGATCTGACTTATTTCAGATAACATTCAGAAAAGTAAGGACACACATTCATTACAAAGAAGTCTGTCATGTATGCAACAAATATTTCAAAGTTGTGTTTAATTCAAATTTCACAATGTTTTTTTTTTTTGTATGAAACACATTACATTTGCTTTGTTACACTTCATGTGAGTTCCATTGTTGTAAATGTGCTCACGTTTGGTTACCTGTGAAATCATGTATATGTATCATTACATCTGAAACCTCGCCATGCTTTATTCAATGGCTCTTTTTTTTTTTTTGTGAGGGGGGGGGGTGGTAGGGATGGGGAGGGACAAAGGATAAATGTGATCGGAGCAACAAAAGGATCTGAAAGTATGAGTGGACAATTTTCTGAAAATGATACAACATTATTTCCTCACTCTTTCCACTCTAATTCAATACAATAACACTGTATCTCTTGAAAGTACTCGGTTGCAGAGATATCAGTGATTTTGTTAGCGCATGTCAAGTGTTTTAGGAAAACATCATTTCGAGAAAACTGCTCTGACGCTATCACGATCAGGGGGAGGCAACATAGATTTCACCTCTTGACAGTAGATGGTCAGATCATAGCAACTTCCATGATGTTCATTCAAGCTTGGCGCCAGCGGTTGATGCATGATCAATCAGTAACCGGGATTCGATATACTACCGACTGACCAATACGGTCACTTCTGCATTGCTAGGGGAGGAGTCTGGCTTTTGCTAAATCCAAATCCTCAAACACCTTTTTGTTCCATTGAAAGTTTGAAAATCATTCTAAAAAGAAATATTCATTTATTTTCTTTCTTTTCTTCATGTAATTTCTAAATTTTAGCAGATGAAAAGCGACTACAGATTATCCCGAAAACAGAATTCTAATCGTTTTGACCTGTTTTGATGATCCAACTCCAAACTTGATTTTATTGGTTCAGCTGTCAGCAAATGTAGTTCCTTTTGTTATGGTGGTTCACAAATTTTGCTAGTGTGCATTGTGGAGATAAATGAGTCAAACTGTATACTTGAATATAAGTCATAATTGCATGATTGTGCTTTGAATTACACACAGTCTGACATTTCCTATCCAGCCTCCCTTTATCTGGATCTTTCTATGTGGATGCAATCTCGTGATTTTTTAATTCTTTTTTTTTAACTTTACAATTATGTGGGATAGTTTATTGGGAATTTCTACACAAACTCATAAATTGCATATTATTCCAATAATAATCAAGATACATTCACATCTAAACTTCATCTACATAATATGCATGTACAAATTCCTCCATATTACCGCAAGAACACGGACAAAAAACTTTTTCAATTACAAATGTAAATCAAGGTGAGGTATACACGTAGGTGATCCCTCATTGAGACCAGCTGAGGGGGACGTGGCATGTACATGTTAAATACATGTCATGTAGCTACCATTTGGGGAGAGAGCTTTGTGACATTGAGTCTTCCATATTTTGCCAAATCTGTTATGCAAATGGCACCGGTCACGTCATTATCCGGATAGGAGAGGTCAGACTGCAGTCACATCACTCTCTTTGGACACTGTGAAGTGTGTGTAACAGCTTACTTTCTCTTTTAACAGGTGATGGGAGGAACGACAGCCCTGGGCACAGCGCCCAATATCTGACATATACTTTTATGGACCACCAGACCCTGGACGTAATCCACATCGAGTTCATGGACAAGCGAGAGGTGTCCATGAAAAGTCCAGTAATGGAAGCGAAGGCTTTCGTCCAGGGTCTGGTGGCCATTCGCCAAAAGGGGCTGGAGGTGGCGGAAGTTATCACAGATGCCCACTCGTCAATTGCGAAGCACATGAGTAAGTTTACAATGACTATAAATTCTCTAATTACCTGTGCCACGGAAGTATGGTGAAGTTTTCGTCAGCAAAATGTTTTTTCTTTGTTTGTCTTTATGCAGAATAGCTATGAAATTATTGAACAGATGTAAATGAAACTTGTAGGAAAGTTGATAATGACACAAATGAGAAAATGAAATCTTGGTAGTGATCCACAAATTTTTATTGGTATTTGAAAGATTAAAAAAAAAATCTTTTGGTAGATAGGATAAAGTTAGATATGCGCATATTTGAGGCAAGGCCCAGTGTAGCTGAAAGCAAATGATGTAAACAAATAGCTTCCACAGTGGAATATCAGCATGCATTTATGGATGGAAATGAACTCCTAGATAGCGTTTTGTGCCCTCACAGTACTTTTCTAGTTTTCAGATTGATTCCTTATTCCTTGTCCCTATTTTTCTGGCTCTGATTTTTGTACATGATACCGACAATTTATGACTCTTCTTTGCCATTTTGTGTTTGTATCTTTTCAGGAGTGAATGAGCCAGACGTCAAACACTCTTGGGATGTATGGCATGGGGCCAAGAATCTAGGAAAAAAGCTGACAAAGGTAATGCAACTGGTTTATAATTCTATAAATGTAGCCATCTGTCATGCACTGCAAAAGTGGAAATTTTCGCAGTGTTTACATTTTTTTGCGCGTTTCGTGTAAATAGAAATTAGTGACAAAATAAAAGGAGGCAAATATATATAGTTGCCATATATTCCAGTATTTGATGTTTTTATTCCGCATAATTAAAAACCTTGAAACTCTTCTTACAAGGCCGAGCATGAAAAATTATTTGCATGAAAATATGCGCATTTACAATACTAGACAATGCTACATACATCAATTGATTAATCAATATATCAATATATTGTAATTTCTTATCTTCCCAATACTTTTTTGGGTCTCTCTGTGGGTCAAATCAGTGTATGTTTTTTCTTTGAAAAGATTGTTCAGTTTGTATGTTGATTACATATGGCTGGAATTATATGTATATTGTAGAAGTTGAGATGCTAAAATGAATCACGAACAATGTAATGTAACTCTTTTATTGACTTTGTGTGGAGTCTCGCAACAGCATTATCATGGTGATAGTGTCAGGTGAAATGATTGCTGATTGAGCTAAATGCAATGTGGCACAGATGTTTGTTCAATCAATGATGTGTGAGACACATTTGCAATAGTTGAGGAAAGTGCACTGCCATGGAAACAAGACATCATTGCCTCCTAATTATGCAAAAGACTTTCAAGGGATTGTGTAGTTTTGGTTGAGATGAGGATTAGGCTTTTAACTTTTTGCGAGACACCAAGAAACTACCTATGAAATGATACAGGTCATACCATTCCAAGAAGATTTTAGAGTATATTAGATAAAAATCGGTGTTGGAATGGCTAAAACATCAAAAAACAGGGTCAAACAAAGTGACCCTAATTGCCCTGTTTTGGATATCTCAGCCATTTTAAAACCAATTCTCATTAAATAAGTGTTGAATCCCTCTTTTAATTACATGCTCCTTCATATTTCATAAGAGGTGTCTCATTCATCTCACCAAAGAAATTAAAACCTAAAGGCAGGTCTCAACCAAAATTGTGTGATCCCCTTACGATCTCACTCTTGCCCCAGTTTTGCAGCAATTCACAAACTTTGCACTCTTAAAAAATGGATATAGAATTGTGCAAGTCATATTTTTCATGATGAACAGAATGAATGTTTACTATGCTTATGGGGCATTCCTCGTCCCATAGAATACAACAACAAAATCATGTAAAGCTCTTGCCAATTGTCAGTTGTTGTTTTTTTGTATCAGTGTTCAAGTGTGAATTACACATGCAGCTCTAAAAAAAAAAAAAAAAAAAAAAGCTGAAAATATTGAAATGCCTCTGTTGTTTGTGTAACAGAAGAAATTTGGTGTTTATAGTTGTGTTGGTTGTGTTGCAATTATTCATTTATTCATTCATTTTGAAAAAAAAAAATACTTATAGGGATATTTTCTGGTTGATACGTCTTTGTCAAATAATGCTGGCGACTTTTTGCCTGTATCGCTTGGAATAAGTAATTACTTCCTAGTTTATTAGTTTCATTTCCATGTTAAATCAATAAATGTTTACTCATGATATTTTCCTAGCTTGTTCAATACCAGCAACTTTACATTTTTTAATGTCAAATTCTTCCCGACAGGTTTCTGCCAGAGCTGCCACTCGAGGCCTTGTCTTCTGGATCAGGCATGTGCTCCTACATTTCTGGTTTTGTGCCAGAACATGTGCTGGAAATGTCAACATGCTTAAGGTAAATTGATACCTTTTGTGTATGAAATAGTTTGCTGGGATGGACGCTTGAAATAAGCAAAGATAATCTGGATGGAAAAGTCTTGAAGTTCATTTTTGTGGCAGGGATGATGAATTATCATCAATGTTGATTTGAACTTTTAACAAGACATAATCAACCTTTTTTTGGCTATGAGTTGGCTAGAAAAATAGATGAATAAATAAAAAATCTGCAAAATTATTAACACATGCACAAACAATCTCAGAGAATTGAAAATCCACATATGCAGTAATTCATGTGGGTCTGTTGGAACATGGACCTACTACACATATGGACATGGAGGTCTTACTTTGATCCCATCGTCACCACCGCCACCTGATTATGTGCACTTTAATGAAGACATCCAGATGCTTGGACAATGACGATTATGTAATTGTGTATCACCACTGACAAAACATTTGTTTCCTCTCATTTCGGTCCTATTTGGCTGAGATGCCTTTTCAGACTCGACTGCCTTTGAATGAACATCAATGGTGGGGGGTAGCAAGCCTGAAACTAGGACAAATTTTGTGTCACAAGAATGGTAATTACTGAAGTTGACAGTACATGTTTACATCTCTGAATGGTGAGACAAGCATGCCGTCTACTGATACTGTCCATGTTTACTCTAAAACAATATGCGACAAATGGGGAAAAATAGATTACAAAGCACAGTCAACCTGCCAGAACTGACAGCCTAACAGAAACGGGTGCAGAATTAATTAATGAGCAATGTATGTTCATGTGTGTGGTACATGTAGGTCTATGGTTGAAATAATTTACACCCAGAGTCATCAGCGCTCCACGTTTTTATTTTGAAACTGGTTAAAAACCCAAATGTCTGTGTTTTTCTTCAAATATGTTATATTCTAGGCAAAGTGGCATGGTCTCACCCATCATGTGACCAACAAACACTCTTGGGTGTCGGGCATGTATGGCCCAGCTGAGTGTGAGCATGCACCTCTTGACCCTGAGAAGGAGCAGCGGGAGGAGTGGCTCCAGCCAGGCAGTGACTCCCACAGGGCCCTCGTTGAAGTCGCCTATGACAGCAAGTTCATTGAGAAGTTGTCGTACTACTCAAACTTCAGGTAAAGACTGTGTGACTAATCATCTTTCAGAAAAAAATAGAAAATAAAATGAATAATCCTTAAATGGGCTAAAAGAATGATGGCACAAGTTAATAGTGTCGATAGATAATTATATATAACATATAAAATATTGATTTATAGGAAAAATGTATATATATGTGTGTGTGTGTGTGTGTGTGTGTTTGTGTTGCTCATTAATTTATAGAGAGGAATAATACTGCAGTAGACTATACCTCATATTTGAAATTGCTAATGCTATATGTAAAATATCTCCACATTTAATTTAAATTGAAGGTTATCTGTAAATCCAAGGCTGCACACTAGCACTGGTCCGAGAGTCCCTGACCAGTAAAACGTCAGTGTTTGACTAGTAACTCTTTTCAAGAATTTACTAGCAATAAATTGAAGAAAGAAAAACAGGTAATACCTTCTGGAAAGACAGTTAGGACCAGTAGAAGTTAGTGTGCAGTCCTGGTGAATCAGACATTGTTTGAATTTTGTTTATTTGTGTGTTTTTCTAATCTTCTAAGTATTAGTATCCTTTTTCTAAATATTTTCAATTGTGTTTTGTATTAATTGTTCCCATTTTCTAATTATATAGGCACACAAGCACATTGGAGTCTTTTCACAACCATATCCTCATGTATGCATCAAAGAGGTATTCCTTTGAGTAAGTTAATATTTTTCTTTCCAAGAGTGTATTGTTGATACTGGTATCAGACAGCACTAGCTTGTACATTTGAAATGTAACACATGTAGTACTAATGAATATGAAGGTAGTATGATGCAGTGCCAGATTAAAACATGTAATATTACACATGTCGATAGTATGATCAAGCATGATGAGAGCTTCGGTGTATAATTCATCTCATACAAAATTTAGCCATTTGCAGTTTATGTGATATTGTACATTCTTGTTAGGTTGAAGTCCAGTAGCTCCTCCAGTTGAGAGCTGTGGAATTCAAAATTCAAATAAATATTTCAGTTCAATTACTATAATGCAAAATTGATTGTCATTGTTCTGTACATCCTTTTACAAAGCCGCAGTTTCTGTGATGATAGCTGAAATATGTGTATATGTCTCACATGTGGGCCCAAGTTCACAAAGGTGGTTTAGAATTTCAAACTTGTATCATGATCGCTAAAATAAGTGAAAAAAAGTAGGTTTACCCTTGGACATGCATTTTATAGTAAACATCTGTTGGCGTACGCAATCTGTCAGTCATATTTAGAGGAAAAAAACATCTATGGTGTATATTTAACCCACCTTCATTTATTTTGTGTCAGAGGCTACACACATAACTATATGTACACATAACCACATGACACACACTCACTTGTTATGATCTATTCCAAGAGTGTATGAATACTGTAACATAAGTTTATATAGTATATAGTTTTGATGCTAAGAGAATTCTTTTCTCCCCAGCTACCAGGCATACAGAGCTAGGAACTTACTTGCTGTCATCGACTATATGGCCCACAAAGACAGGCCCATGAAGACTGATGAACAAGGCAACCCAAAGTGAGTTCACCAGGTGACATTCTTGGGACAGAGAAATGTATTCATTTTTATTCGTGTTTTTTTTTTCTTTTTTTTTGTAGTGGTTAGTGATACTTTCTTAGATATATTACTGATATGATATACAAATGGTAAACTATTTCTCATTTGTGAAAAAGTATGCTAAAAAAACAATATGTGAAATTTCCTTTTACTGTCAATGGAGTGTCAAGTTTTTTGACGGAGAGGTTCCATACACATTGCTGCATTTTCTCAATGGATATTAGATTTTGGCTTACATTTTCCGTCATTTAATTGCATTTTTTTTTTTAAAGGGAAACCATTTTAGGTTGTACAGTGATAAAATTCGTCTTGTAAATTCACCTCATTATAAAAGAAAGCTCACTGTAATTATGATTCTATTATGTTCTTGTATGTAGAGCTATGTAATGTGCTTGTATTGATGCTTTCAGAGTTGAAAAAAAAGTCTGGTTTTATATGAAATACCATAAAACAATACTGCCTCTTTAAAGTACACCTTTTCATTTTTAGAATAGATTTTTTTTAAAAACTGGAAAACTGCATCATCATTTAGAAAAATGTACAATGTACTAAATTGCTGCAATACGTTCAAAACTATGAAGATGGGCCTAATTGAAATTGTGTGTAAATATATACGTATATTTTTTTTTTGGGGGGGGGGGGGAATGGTGCTTCTTTTTTTGATATTATCATTTGGAATGAGTAATTCATTATAGTGCTTCCCCATTGTAATAAAAGTGTTTGTAAAAAAAAAAAGAAATGGTTAAAATTAAGAAAGAATCCAAGCTCCAACATTATTAGCTCTGTTTTTTTTATTTAGTTAGTTTTTGATGAAATGAAAGAAATTTGCCATTCTCCAAGGATTTCAATGTAACAGTTGTTGACTGTATTTTCATGATCAAAAAGTATGTCTAGCGTAAATAGTAATTTTTTATCCTGTGCAAATATGTCTTTTATATTTTATTTGTTACAGGTATGTTGCTGTGTGGTCAAAACATGCCAACAATTATGTTGCCCGCCCTGTCAAGGCCCCTAAGACCTACCCCTACATCCAAGGACTCATTGAGACAATCTTACATCGCAGGGAAGTGGACCAAGAGCCACTATTTCAGAAGGCTGTCCTTCTGCCACAAGACCCTCGACACTTGAGGCCCCGACTGGCTCCATATTCTCCGCCTCCAGTGAAAGACATCCTTGCCAGGAGACAAGGCCGAATGAGTGAATCTCCCTGAACAAACATATCTTGTAATGATTGGAAGTGTGTCAGTAATTACAATGCCAACGGGAGAATTAAGACAGTTTTGTCTTGTTACGCAGATATGCAAGGCACAATTTTGTCAGTGGTGCTAATTGTGTTTCCTATCTTCATGCATAAGAATTGAAGATCAAACTTGCACTGTTTCTTTTTCTGACAGTTCTGAGATGTGGAATGCCATTGAAACAACATGAGTTTCAGAAATCACATCTCTGCTTCCTTTCAGAATAAGCTCTAATGGAATATGAAGAAAGTTGTGAGCATATTATTTGTAGATTGATTATCTCAGGATTTCTTTGTGCAGACAGTGCGCTTTATGACAATTTTTGTGTACATATTTGGAGCTTGAAACATGTGACATGCTATACCCATGCTGTTCAGTGGTCATACGGAAGAAGGCACATTTTGTCAATATAGTTCGTAGTCCTGTATGTAATTATGTCGGCATTACAATGCTCACTGGGAGAAATCTCATTGTGATATATTTGGTACAGTATCACACCAAGAAGATCATAGTCTGTGTAGTTGTATCAGTAAGATATACTCTGGTACAGAAATCAGTGAAAATATGACACTAAAGCTTTAGAGGTCCATGCAGACAAAGCTTGGTACAGTCGTACTTCAATTTAGGACTCCGAAAAGCTTGGTTGGCTATTCCAAGGGAAATTTTGAGGATCTACATTTCTTTCCAAATCTTCAAGCAAATCCGAAACATTTGTATGCAGTTTTGTATGAGATTCAGAAGTGCGAGGCATCATTTCGTCAGTGGTCCCAGGTTTGTTGTCATCTAAATGTCTAAGAGTTGAATATCAAACTTGTAATACACTTTTTTGGATATCATTGACAAAGTGTGGAATTCCATGATAACATGTGCCATTTCAGAAATCACTTTATCTTTGTTTTCCTTATAGAATAAGCTCTTGTTGAATATGGAGTGAGCAGACGATTTGCATATTTTCAGGGTTTTTTTTTTTTTGTGTGTGTGTGTGTGTGTGTGTGAGTAGATGTTTATTGTTCGACACAAGAATCAACATTTTGTAATCATACAAGTACTGTTAGAGCAGTCTTTTAATTTCATGTCTGCATTGCAATGCCCATGGGATAATCCATAAGAAGTCTCCCATCAACATGTACTCTGTAACAACATCAAGAAAATCTCAGTCTGATAACTTCCACGGTAAATCTGACTCTGGTGTGGAAACTGATGAAAGTTTGACTCCATAGCTACAGAGCGTTTAAATACATAGCTTGAATGGGGTATGTAGGAATCCAGAAATTGGTCAACTAGTAGATCAGTTTGACCTAGACATGGTGGCCAGTTTACATAAGGGCTTTCTTCAAATGCAGTGAAAAGGCAAGATAGCATTTGCACACTTGTTAGGGTATTGTGCGTGAAAGCATCAAGAGTGCCACTTTTAGCACGATCAACATAACTACTGTACACTTATTAGAAATACACTGTATAGAATACTAATACAGTTGTATAGATACATAAGTAATTTGTTTTTACAGATAAATACTCTGGAAGACTAAGTTTGTATCATAATGACTGCACCTGTTAATCGCAATATGAAAGTTAGATGCCGAAAGTATATTTATATTGATATTCTTGTATAATATCTGGGTCTTCGATGTAAAATATTACCAGTGTAGACATTTTACCTACCCAGTAATATACACAAGTCTGATACCAAGTCTTTCTGACTATGGAATGCTATGTTTGTGCCATAATGATTGCACTTCATTGTGCTTGACCTATTTTATGCAGATCATGTATTACATAACATAAAATATTTTTATCTTGGCATTTTGTCCATATGCTATGAATCTAAATGTTGGTAGCATCGAACTGATTAATGTAAAGCATAACCAATGTACACAAATCATTGATATAGGTTATACTGCATAATACATGTAGTTATCTAGTACAGGTCTATTGGTACATTTGTATTAAGTCTTGATGCCCATAAATGTGCTGACAAATCACGTATGCATTGTACTTACAAGGTATAATGAAGGGAGTATATTTGAGGAGGCAATGGTGCTGTGGCAACATTTTACATCACAGCATAAAAGAAAAGGTAGGCAAAATTGAAGTATATTATTGCTTTTTTTGTTATAACTTGTCAAAACAACATATAGATTAACATAAATTCACTATCGACTTGTAGAAAAATGTTCATGCTTTGAGTAACTTACTATACTTCTGTCACCCTCTCTGCAAAGTCTTTGTGAAAGTAAGATAAAACAAGACAAAACACAATGTGGCAAGAAATGTCAGCTAAGCTTGCAAGAGTACTTACGTTAACCCAAAATGTATTTGCTGTAGCGATGAATACATGTGCATACCAGTAGTATATAAGTGAAGATGGCTTATTGGTTTCTGAATTTCTGCGTAAGTCCAGTCATAACTTTTGATAAAAATGTTTTGGAATACTTTAGATTATACTGCTGTTTCATCAGTATACATTGATAAGAAGATTTAATTTATCTTTTTCTACACAAAATGTAACAAAGCATAATCGATGTCTGTTTTATTCTCAAAAAAAAAAAAAGAAGAAGAAGAAGAATAAATCTAAATACTATTTTGACACTGTATTTCATGGTAGATAGCCTCTTTCAGTTTCTGGAGTAATGTGGTGTAATACAAATACATTGTGTGAACTAAAACACACCCAAGCTCAATATTCCTTTAACTCAGAGACAGGAGACATGTCCATTGGAGTAGTAGTTATGTATGTACATGTATACACCTTTTCAGTCTGAATTAATCATGCTAAAACAATATACTAGAATCAGGAGTCCTATATACACTGTATCAAGTAGCATGAGCTTTAAACCTTTTA